>NC_072853.1:6362629-6565129 GCF_028858705.1 Grus americana
AAAATTGGACTTTTCTTGTTGAGTTCACCAAAGCTCAAGCTTTTGAAACTGTGGAATAGAGAGCTAAATGCAGGTCAATACGGTCTTAGCTCCAGCTCTGACCAGGGAGTGAGAGCTCCCAGCAGTTTCCAGACATTATGCCTCTCTTCCTTGGACTGCATGTGACTGCTGAGCAGTGCAGGCATGGCTCAGAGCTGTCTGCGTAACTGAGGTTATGCTAGAAGTAAATTTGGGAAAGCCTATAGTTTCAAGCTTCTCTCTCACACCATCCTGTGCTTTGTGCCAAAGGACAGAGGTGCTTCTGTGAACACGGCGGTACATCTGCTATGTCTCCTGCCAGCGATCCTCTCTGAACAGTGTCAGCCGTGGCAAATACCAACTTTATTGCCACTGCCTGTTAGCAGACAGGTCTGTGGGTTTAGAGAGACCTGAGTGTCAGAAGGTATCCCAGGAACAAGGGGAAGCTTGTAAAAGTCACCAGGATGATGATGTTTTCATGGAGTAGACTAAGGAAGAGTATGTTTGATGCAGGTACCAGTTCTTGTTAGTGAAAGAAGCTTGAGTACCGTCATACAGCCTGGTCCCTGTCTGTACCTTAAAGCACAGAATACACCAGTGAGTGCTACTGCCTGAAGGGCAGTATCTATGGAGATGTTGTCATTCCCCTTTGCTTTGAGAAGCAGGATGCCTGCATTGCTGTCAGCAGTACTAAGACGTCTTCATGCTGCCAAGCGCTCGTCTAAGAAAACTCCTTCCACAGCCTTATGTCATACTTTAAGAGAGAAAGAAGCAGGCTGTGGCCACTGAAATAGTCAGGGATGGGTTGTGTTTGGGAGATGATCAGGCACTCATCTGCTGTAGTTCTCTGCCAGATCTCTGCAAAGGTAGATCTCTCTGCTTAAAACTGAGCGATTTTTGGCCCTGCAGTATCATATTCACTCAGACTGAGCTGAGATACCCCTAAGCATTGTAGCATGTCTTTGACTTTGACCTTTCCAACAAGAGAAATGACTCTTTATGCCACCTTGCAAATCTAGCTCCTAAAGCAATTACACACTAGGAGTGGTCTGCGCAGGAGTGTGTTTGAAAAGAAAATGACATTAAACTTTCCATCCTAGAAGAGTACCAGTATATCAATATCCAAATCAAATAACATAAAGCTTCCTTTGTCTGCCAGCTAGGAATAAGAATGCATTATATCTCTAATATGATTTTTGCAGTGTCTCTAATATGATGAGGTTTAAATTAAAATAAATATGACTGCATGCTTTTGAAGAGCTAATCAGGCTGAAACATTCTAGCCTAACTGGTGTAGCACAAGGAAATAAATGTGTATTTATCTAGGCTGCCTGGACTTATGCATAACTATTGTGCAGGATGTGTGATGGGAAGACAATAGCAGTGTGAAACACTGGGGCTGTTCCTGGGTGTGCTTGGTAAAAGTCAGAAACAGGAAAATTATTTGAATGTAGCCTGGATGACAGCACTATGATCCTGCTAATTATTCATCTTATCAGTATTGAATCAACTCTTTCCCCTGCTCCATGTGTTTTTTTTTTTTTTTTTTTTTTTTTTGAAAAGGTACTTCTTCGTTTGCACTATTCCAGTTCCAGCAGACCGGCACCATGAAAACCAATCATTATAATGACGAAACTACATTCATTTGTCTACTGGGGCCTTTAGTACTTTTTTTTTTTTAAGTCCTTTCTCTTTTTTTAATTTTTTTTTTCCCCTCACCAAACATTACCTTGGGAAATCTTTAGTCCTCTGTCAGTCTTGACTCACTGACTTCTGATTGCAAATTATGTATGATTCATGCATTGAAAAGCAAAGCAGTATCTTTAGCACAGCAGAATAGACCTGTCCTGATTTGAAACTCTTGACAAACCGTCAGTCCCTAAGACTTTCTGACCTGGACTTTTATCTTATCACAGTGCATGGACTCAAAACAATTCTGCAAAGGCACAAATTCCCAGAAGTACCTTCTGAAAAATCTATTTTTTGTAAAAAACATGTGCCTGCTGCCTTCCTGATGATGATCAGAGATCTGTCTCTCTTCGAAGGACTGATACTGGCACACCTTTTTTAAACACATTGTCAGAAGAGTTCCAAAATATCATTTGCTAAAGGACTATATTTCGAAAGCTCAGATTCCTACAGCACTGAATGCTGGAAAGGAACAAAAAACTAGCTATGAGTAAATTTCGCAAGAAGTTGTTGCTCAGGGGCTATGGAAGTAGAATTGGCAGGGGATTCTGATTAACAGCAGAGACACAACTTAAAAGTATCTAACTCTGGTGCCCAGTTGTTCATTAAATAGTCACACAGTCACTGCAGGCTCCTCTGGAAGGAAGTCACTGTAGTAAATGTTGTTGCCTCCAATGTGGGTTTCTACAGTTAAGCAAGTCACACTGTTTTCCTGTTAGTGGAAGAAGAATTACTCAATAAGCATTGGACTTCAAGCAAAAATTTGCCTCAATCTGAAGCATGCACTTTTTTTTTTTTGTCAGATGAATGATGTCTTAAATTCCATAGGCTTCATTGTAACCAAAACATGTACACTGTAGGCATCTAAAAGTTAGGAAGAACAAATCCCACCTGAGTTTATGTGAAGTTCATTTGTGCTGATGTGATACATCAGCACACAGATGAAGCTATTGACTGAATTCAATGTTGAGAAGCTTAGGGGTTTGGTTCTTGAGTTCCTCAGATTAATCCCAATTGTATGGGCCAAAATGGCAGCTCTCACATTGGTCAAGGGCCTGAGGGATTACACAGGACTTTTGGCATCTTGCAAAAATGGCTACTTTTTTCTTTTCTGTATTTTAACTTAAGATGCCTCTGCACTTCCAGGCAGAGGAAGATGCGAGATCTGTTTGATTGGCTATTGCGCTCCCTCCCGGGTATTAACTTCTGGGAGCACCAGAGATGACAAGAAAACTCCCTCTTCTGAAAGATGCCCATTACAGTTAACAGATGAAATTTCACAGGTATACACCCACAGTCCTCATGGTGCTGGGTAGAAAACCTCCCTAGAAGACATTTGATGTTTTATCTTTCATTAGAAATAGTTAATAGGGTAAGTGCTGTCACAGGGTCAGCTATTCTTATTTTGAAATCCAGCCTGCCTACAGTTTAACATTTATTTTCTTTAAATACCATGTTTGGGAACCTGCAACCAGCAATAACAATCTGCTCCATTACCATTAATTATTGAGAATGCAAGTATTGAATTACAAGTACTAATACAACTGGCCTAGATAATACTGGAGGGAAAACGTAGGAGAAAAAAATAATCTTCCCACAGAAATCACACCAGGAGTCTGTCTGTGTTTTGTGCAGGTGATTCCAGCCTTTGCTCAGCCTGCGTTCATGAAAACAACGTTTACAGCAGAATATTTCAGATTTTGTACAGAAACGAAGAGATCATTCTTAATGAATCAATGAACTTCAGAGTGCACCTGCTTCTGGATGGCGAAAGGGTGAGTTGTCTTGGGATGCACATAAAAAACAGTGGGGCTGGGATTCCTCTTACTTAACTTTAGGTGTCCATTGCACGGATATCCCCATTTGAGAAGTTGTCATGGGATCCCTGTGCTGTCACAGGTCTCATCAACATAGCTGGTGGAGGTGAAGGCACAATTTATCTGACCAAATACCAATATCTGCATGAGAGGAGATCGACTGTCCTGTACCCATCATTACCCATGCTGACAAGGGTGCCTGGGGTGATTTGTTTATTTGTAAATGCCGACATTATAAACATCTGCATTAGGTCAGATAGACCCTCTGTGCTGTGCCTCTTATGAAGAATAGTCTACATGTTGACTTTCCCGTGGAATAGTATGTTGACATACACTGGTAAATCAGTATATCAGCAACTCAAGTGCTGATAACCATAATTTTTTATTTGTGCACTAGATCACTCATTCTACATATCTGTGCAGATCAACCTCACCTGAAAAAACTGGGAATCATCTGCATCTTGCTAGGACCAGCATCTACTCCTATCATCCATTACTGCTCTCTTCTTCTCCTTCTCTCTCCTTGTGACTAGTTTTTGCTACGACAATGACAATACTGTGACCAAGCTACCCAGTGCCTCCACCGAGTTTCCACTACTCAGAGGTCTCCTCACCCTTCTTCTTAGTGCTCCTGATAGCAGGAGTTTCATGGTAGAGTTACTGGAGCTTACCCTCCCTATAGTTCACCTACGACCCCTTTGCTTTCTGTCATGTCTCAGCTAAAAATTACTAAATGCAAGTTTATCAATATTCGTTAGGAAAATGTTCCAACATGCTTAATTGAATATTAATTTTAACCTTCCTCAGTGGAACATCTCTGATTAAAAGTCCCTCCCCTCAAATTATAGCAGTTTCCACTGTGTTGAGCAGGGATGATTTCTGATTATTTTTGCATTAATATTCAGGAAAGTTGTGCACCTCACAAAATGAAAATAAAATAAAATCCCACAGGATTCCTCACAGCTAAAACTCATTCTGATTCTTGATGTGCTATGTGCATCATGCTTGTCTTTTCATAGGAGTTCCCTTGGGAAAAGGACAGCTGCCCAAATCTGTACTTACAGAATGGTTCTGCACAGAGAAAACGTCATTATCTCTGTATGATGAAGTTGCTTTGGGTTTTCATGGGTGTAGAATAAGAGGATAAACAGGTCTGTTGGTCCCAGATGAGCTGCTGAAGACATTCTAGAGAATCAAACAGAAAAATAAAGGTCTATAAAACTTTTTGCATCTTGAGCAAATTGGCACAATTCACTTCTGCTTAATGCTCCAAGGCCTTTTTTTTTCTGCTTTGATGTCTTGTCCTCCACAACTTTACAAATTTTGATATAAATATGGGAGAGACCAAAGTGTGCCACTCCACTGTTGCACCATGCTCAGAAGAAAGCTACTATGTCCATGACAATTGTTCAGAGACGGTTTTGCAGCTCTGTCACATAATCTCACGTGTTGGATGTGATCCTTGCAATGTGGCATTGGCAAAACACCTTTAGATTTGTAAAGTGTTTTAAATATTATCTCCGTTCATAACTTCTTACCTTAATGCACAACAGATGTGAGTCCTTTTTGTGCCAGTTGTGTGCTATGGTGAGGTATTTTGGTTCATGGTGATGGATGTGTTTGCTGCTTTTTCTGTAAATGAAAGTTAAGATAAATAGACAAGGAAGTTAAACTGGGTAATGGAAGTATTGAGTTCATATGCTCCATGTAGTTTCTAGTGTCAGAGCTGGAACTATCAAATATTATATCAAGGGAGCAGTATGCTTTCTCCTCGTGGTGCTAGGGTAGTTTTGTTGGTGGAGATAGGCTGCTGAGATAGGCTCGGTACAAAAAACCCCAAACAACTAAATCCAATGTGCATGTCCAGATTAGATTATTTGCTTCTGGGTTGTGGGTTTTTTTTCTTTATTTTCCCCTCCTCTTGCATAACCCTAGATAAGGTTAAATATGGAAATACATCTTTTTTTTTCTTTTTCTTTTTCTTTTTCTTTTTCTTTTTCTTTTTTTCTTTTTTTTTTCTTTTTTTTTTTTTTCCCCTGGCATTAAATGGAAAAAACCTCAATTATCTGCCTAGAAGTTGCACTGAGCATACCTTTCACCATAGAAATGGTGTTTTAAAACTCTCTGGTTTATTAGTTGCCTTTTTCTTTGCCTTATTCCAGAATACAGCATTCTTTGAATTCATAGGAAACAATATTATAGGACTGAGGCAGCCTTTAGTGTTACAAAGAAGTCTAATTTATTTTCATAAGCTTTTGCTTTCATTCTTATTAAAGAAGGAGTTCTGCCTCTTTCATCAAGCAATAAAATAGGTAACTTGCCTGTCTCCTTGCTTGCTGGCTCCGTTCAGGGACAATTTAGTAGCAGGGAGAGGACAGAGTGAAGCACACTGGGATATCACAGTATATTAGATTTTGTACTTTCCAGAGAAGTTTAAGTGAGATGGGGCATCCAGATCATTCAGTCTGGCATTCCGGCTAAATGGTTAAATATTATGGAAGTACCTCACAAGAATGCTGGAAACTTCAGTTATAACTATTATTGCAGCTCTTAAAAGCTAAACCAATGATGTAAATGTAAAACTGAAAAATTAGAATTCAAAACTGAAATAGTGCACTTGATTCTAGGCCATTTGAACAGAAATTGGCATACTTTGCTTTGTATATACTTTTTATTGTATAAATACTTTTACTTTTTGATACAAATACTTTCTATTGTATGCATTCCAAACAGTGTTTAATAAGATGCATTTCCCTATCAGTGCAGTCCTTTGGTAAGAGAGACAGAAGTTAGAAAACAGCCAGAACTCTGGACAGCACGTTCTGGAAAATTGTGTCTGCTCACAGATGAATATGGGGTCTTTTTGCACAAGCTATGAAACGCAAGGCGGGAGCACTAGGGGAAATGTAAGCACACCCCAGCAATGGAGAACTGGGTACTGAATTTGCAAACTTTACTTTCCACAAGACACAAGATGATGTTACAAGAAAATGTAAAGTAATATTAATCTGATGCAAACAATGAAGAATTAATCAAATCAGAAATGACAAAATTAATTTCAGCCTTATTTGATTTTAGGAGGAAAAAAAAAAAAGGAATGAAATGCATGTACTATTTCAAAGAAAGCTTTCAGAATTTTGGTTCAGAACTGTCTTTACTTCTTTTATTTTTGACTGGAGACAAGATCAGCATGTAAAACGCATTAATATTTCCCAGAGATCAGATGTTCTGAATTTCCTTTACTTTTTTGGGGGTGTATGGAATATGACAGAACAGAATAATATTCCTTGTTTAGTATGTATGTATTTCCACAAACACAGATCTTTATTTTCTCTTTCATAAGTTGTGATTTTAATCATTGACTCAGCTGAAAGGTCAAAGAACTTTGTAAAAACCAGTGGAAGACACTTCACAGTATCTGGGAGGACACTGCTTGACTTAGCCACTCAAACACTATCATGGTTTAACCTGGCTGTCAGCTAAAACCACCACACAGCAATTCGCTCACTCCCCTTCCCCAGTGAGATGAGGGAGAGAATTGAAAAAAAGTAAAACTCGTGGTTTCAGATAAAAATAATAGGACATAAGTGGAATATAATAATAATAATAGTTGTACTACTAATAACAACAACAACAATAACAATGATGATGAAAGAATATACAAAACAAGAGATGCACAGCACAATTTCTCACCACCTGCTGAGCGATGCCTAGCTAGTTCCTGAGCTATGGCGCTCCCTGGCCAACTGCCCCCAGCTTGCATAAACATGACGTCATATGGCATGGAATATCCCTCTGGCCAGTTTGGGTCAACTATCTTGACTGTGTCCCCTCCCAGCTTCTTGTGCACCCCCTGCGGAAGGCTCACGTATCCTCACTGGCAGGGCCTGGGAAGCTGAAAAGTCCTTGACTTAATTGTAAACAGTGCTTAGTAACAACTAAAACATCCTTGTGCTATCAACATTATTTTCATACTAAATCCAAACCACAGCACTATACCAGCTACTGGGAAGAAAATTAATTCTATCCTAGCTGAAACCAGGACAAACACTGATTATATTCCAGAGAAATTTTTCAGGCTGATTTCTTAAGTATGTTCATTATGTTTGTGTGAAATTTAAAGCTTTTCTTCGGGGGTGGGGGGTGTGTGTGTGGAAATAATAGAATCATAAAATCATTTTAGTTGGAAAAGACCTTTAAGACCATCAAGTCCAACTGTTAACCTAGCACTACCAAGTCCAACCACTAAGCCATACCCCTAAGCACCAACCACATCTACAAGTCTTTTAAATCCCTCCAGGGATGGTGACTCAACCACTTCCCTGGGCAGCCTGTTCCGATGATCGACAACCCTTTCAGTGAAGAAATTTTTCCTAATATCCAATCTAAACCTCCCCTGGGGCAACTTGAGGCCATTTCCTCTTGTCCTATCACTTGTTACTTGGGAGAAGAGACCAACCCCCACCTGGCTACAACCTCCTTTCAGGTAGCTGTAGAGAGTGATAAGGTCTCCCCTCAGCCTCCTTTTCTCCAGGCTAAACAACCCCATTTCCCTCAGCTGCTCCTCATAAGACTTGTGCTCTAGACCCTTCATCAGCTTCATTGCCCTTCTTTGAACATACTCGAGCACCAAAATGTCTTTCTTGTAGTGAGGGGCCCAAAACAGAAGGCAGTATTCAAGGTGCGGCCTCACCAGTGCCAAGTACAGGGGAACAATCACTTCCCTAGTCCTACTGGCCACACTATTTCTGATCCTAGGCAGGATGCTGTTGGCCTTCTTGGCCACCTGGGCACACTGCTAGCTCATATTCAGCTGGCTGTTGACCAACACCCCCAGGTCCTTTTCTGCCAGGAGCTTTCCAGCCACTCAAAGCCTGTAGCGTTGCATGGGGTTGTTGTGACCCAAGTGCAGGACCTGACATTAAGCCTTGTTGAATCATGAATATGTTAGTCTATCAAACGTTTGGAAAATTATACGGTCTGTAAATGATAACTGTGGAAAACACCATAATAGCCCCAGTAGTGCTAAAAGAAGCAGCCAATATTTCATTTAAGGACAGTATTATTTCATACAGGAGACTGAGGAATGATAGAAATGTCAGTGCCTCTTCTGTATGAGCTGTGGAAAGGCCATTTCATTTTTTTACTGTCTAAAGGATCTTATGCACTTGTGATTCTAGTAAGTGAAAAAGAGGAAAACACAGGAAAGTCCAGTGGGTATCAAAGCTGTATAGTAACTTGTGTCATCTAATTGCTGTACGTAATTCTGTTGTGTCTCAACCTATGCATAACCTATGATATTTTCTCATGAAGAGTCCAGTGATTTTTGATAACTGCCCGGTTTCCACTCGTCTTAATATTTAAATCTCCAATATACAAAGGGAAACATGTAATCTCTGTAGTGAGAACTGTGATTTGATTTTATGTGGGATTTTGTACTATTCTGAGCAGTCTGATTACAGTACAGCTTTGGGATTAAAAATATCATATACTTGTACCTTAATGCATGACCCCATGCAGTGATGAATATCTGTAAGTCTCTCAGGCATCTGCTCATTGCCTCAAGGTGTTTTGAGCTAGTGTCACTAGCTATTAAACTTGCTTTAAACTCAGACTCAGATTTCAGTGACAGTTGCAGGTTCTCAGCAATATTAGGCACAGACCCAAAATTTCATCCCCTCTGTTGGAGAGTGAGGTTTGCTTTGTCTGAAGCACTGTACTTGAGTTGAATTCCTAATTTAAATTCAGACTGTAGCTTCAATAATGATTTTTTCCTTTGCAACCGCCAGCAACTGGGATTTTTTAGTGACAACAACTCATTAGAAAGGAAAAAGTCTTTTTTTTCTGAAAGATATACTTCCAGGTATTTTGAGACAAACACAAAAAAAGAAAGCACATTTTCAGTAAACAGAAGCTGGAATTTTCTTCTCACATTTCTGTGCCTGTGGCCATACTAGAAGAAATACTCAGACTTCAGAAGAGTTTAAATTTTACATCTTTCATAATTTAGTCAAAGTACAATCAATCCTTGACTCTCAATTTTCTTGCTTCAACAGAAAAAGGCACACTATTGATGGAGTTTCACCTTTGGAAAAACTAGCTAAACATGTTTTATGTTATTTATTTTATGTATCCTACCTATCAGAGCAGGCTAGATGTCTGACATTGCCTTCAGCACACTTTTTTTGTGTAGTTAAATTGTTAAGAAGGAGCTAATCAGCTGGAGAAAATAGAATTCACCTTGCCTAATTTAAGCCATCTAAAATTCATGGGTATCTAGACCAAGATATTTCTCTAGGCTCTATCTACTGTCAATGGAAAGAGACAGGCACAAACAGAAATTAATTGTCCCTCTCAGATGTGTGCCTCAGGATGGGTACTGTATGCATCACTGTATGCATTTGCTCGTTGCTTTCCACTGACAAAAGACAGAACCTAGATGTCTCACCTCACATTTTTTTTTGTGGCAAAAATTGGGTAAAAAGAAGATGTATTTGTAATACCCTATCCCCAGTGAACAACTCCACTTTTCCATCTGCATTCCTGTGCTTCTCCTGTTGTACTCTGGTGTACAATAAAGGATGTTTACACTCACAGAAAAAGACCATTTTGGTAATAAAATGAGTGATGTTTTGTTGTTCATATTTCCATTCAGGTTGATAGAAATAAAACCTTTTCTATTCTACTAGGCCTACATTCTGCGGAAGAACAGGAGTGAAGGAGAAAGTGCTGGGCAGCCTTATCTTTCTTCCATTCTAATTTATTTATTTCCATTGATTATATATGCTTTAAATGTGCCAAACTGAGATGTGTTATCCAGTGTAGTCCTTTCCAGGTGAAGGTAACGAACTGACAGCTCCCTTCATGTACTGTTTCAGAAAATTCAATGCAAGTATTTTGTTGACAATAAAAGAAGGGTAATATTGCTGGTGGGACCTATTAGATGAAGGGATCAGTGATCACACATGATATCTTCAGTGTATTTGGTGAGCTGAAACCTGCCATGTGTAAGCATGCTCAGCATCCTGCAACAAAGTGAACAGTTAAACTTCCATTAATTGAAGTTTTAAAAACAACAAAAGCCTTTGAATTATTTGCAAATAAAATAGTCTAGATGAGAATCAATGACAAACTGCCTCCATGAATCTGTCAAGGGCCAGAAAGAGTGACTAAGAGGCAGGAAAGCCCTAGTTTGCTGAGAAACAAACTAAAAGGCTAATTATAAGAGAACATAAATTGTCAGAATTATTTGAGACATTTCTGATTTTTTTAAGCTGTAAATTTTGAACCTTGCATTAGTTACAGATAGGTAACCAGAAGGATTCATGTATATTTCTCAACCAGGAAAACCGAGTCCTTGTTCTCATTCAGCTGACAAGATTACCCAAACGAATAGTCACTCAATGAGGGAGCTTGTCTTTGGAAATACTCCACTGACTCTCAGTGTGCAAAGAACAAGCATCCAATAAATGCAGTGCTCTACACATTCTGGTTACTCTTGTCTGGAGTGATTTTTTTTGACATGACAGGACACTCGGGAGCAGATAACACCCCTGACTGCTCTAGTTCCCTCTGACTCCTTCAGTAATTACCTCGACTTGCTGTTGAATTTGCTTCTTTCTGCCACTGGCGGGGTCCTGCAGTTGCTGCATATTTTTGCCTTTGCTTTTATCAGACAAACCCATCCACCTTTCCCTTCAGTGTTGTAGGTGCCAACTTATAAAGGTAACCTTGCCTTTCTCTTTTTGTAGGTGGAAGATGCATTGAGTGAGGCAGATTTTCAGCTCAAGTTGGACCTGCACTTTACTGATAGCGAACAACAGTAAGTGCTGTTTTAAAGTTCAGTTGGTCATGCAGGGTTTTGTTCAATTGGGAAATTACTTTGGTGAAGTGAGAGTCCTTTGGAAAAAGGGATAGCTTTGGCAAGTCTTTCCTTTGCCTCTGTGTTGAAGTCTTTCTGTTCCTTCTCTCTGTATTTGAAGAACACCTATCTCATACCCCTCTTTAAAGGAACAATATTTTTCCTCCTTTAATTGTGATGCTTTCAAAGCTGTTAAGTGTTGCTCTGTCTCTGCTGCTGTTAAATTCAAAGAGAATATCATGACTGACCTCCACGTGAACAAGGGCTGTGGCTCAAGAATGCATTTATCTCAGGAGACAAAGCAGTATTTTCTGGCTGAAGATGGGTGTATGAACATACTAAGTGCTTTTCTTGTATGAGAACCAAAGCTGTCATGATATTTTAGGAGGAAAGAATCTTCCCATTGACTTTGATCTTTTCCTACTGCATTTGATTCCACAATCTTAGGTGAAGCGGGAGTAGTGTCCCTTCCTGAGACATAGCAGAAAGTCTGATCCAAGACATTATTCAGCCTCGCTGAATCACAGAAAAGGCTTCCAGTGACTTCAGCAGCATTTGTGAGGGGTGAGAGGGGGTGCCCAGAAATCATCTGAGCTGTGTTTCATACTAAAACAGTCCCCATGGGATTTTATTCATAACCATAGGGCACCTATGACAAATTTCAGGAACATGTTTCCTTTATTGCCAAGATACAAACAATGAAAACTTGTTCTCTCAGGCAGGTGGGACAGGACCATCAGTCATCAGCTGTGATGCTGATGGGTCTGGAAGAGAGAAGAGAAAAAAAAATAGTAAAAATAAGTGATAGTCAAGAATAAAAAGAACTGAAAATTTCTGTTATCATCTGAAAGATTAATCCAATTTACTATAAACAAAAGCAGTGATTTTTATAAAAGGATATTCTCCAAATCTCACTGAAACACTTCTTGGGACTAACTATGCACCATACTCAACCATCTCATCATAGATTTTGTTAGCTCTGGGAAACAATTGGCTTCTATCAGAAGGGTCTTTAATGCTGTAAACAAATTCTTTTTTAGAAGAGAGTATCATTCACATTGGGAAGATGTGGTTAGGCATGCTCCAGGTTTACATCTCAGTCTCCTGCCCTATAGGTGACTCGGATGTCATGTGGCTGACTGCACACTAGGAAAGTTATTCTGGAATAGTTATAATCAAACTTTAAATTAAATCTTGTTTTTTATTTACTGGAAAAAAGAAGCCAGTCCAACTTGTATTGTTTCTCTGCAGTTACTTCACATCTTTTTTTTGGCCTCTTGCAAAAAGTTTTTTTCAGAAGATCAGCTGTCTGGAAAGGTACTCTGAATATTTTCAGCTCTCTCTGACACAGGACTGCTTCTAACTCTCACGGATTGCCTGAGTTGATTGTTCTTACACTGAAAATCACAAATAGTGAGCTGTCCTGGCTATGAACACTCGAATAAGCTGAGCAGTTTGCTGAATGCATTTCCTTTTGCTCATTAGTTCTTGATGTCCCCAGAACTAGTGCATAGGTGGACATCAAGGACAATCACCAGGGGAAACCAGAATTGCATCACATCTATTTTTCTTTTATACTTTATGTTTATATACATCTCTACATCTGTTATTCATTATTTATTTTTGTATCTACATGTATCTGTGTATGCATATTTATATTTATGCTAGCCACAAGTACAGCACAAGATACTCACCAGTTATGTAAACCCTTATGAAGCTGGGAAGTAATAAAAATTCACCTCAAGCCGTCTCCCAGTCTGCTGCTTGTAGCATGTTACAGGCTGTGACAACTCAAGCTTTCACTAACCCTTGTAAACCTTCACTAACCCTTGTAAACCTCTTTGTCTTCCAGGTTGAGAGATGTTCCAGCGATCCCCATGATCAGCAGCCGCACACTGTGTCTTCACTTCCACCCCCGGAGAGGTCTGCACCACCATGTTCCTGTCATGTTTGACTATTTCCACCTGTCAGTGATATCCGTCACGGTGCATGCGTCACTGGTAGCGTTACACCAGCCTCTGATCAGGTAACGGACACAGAAATGTCCTGAAAGGCAGAGGAAATTCCTCTTCTGAGTTCATTTGCTTACTGTATAGGAGAAGCAGAGAGGATAATTTAATTTCAAGATTTTTGGTCCTGGGCTAGGATTCTGGAGACTGGGGTTTAGGGCCAGTCTCTGACACAGGCTCCTTCCTTTGATAAGACACTAGTGGTCTGATCAAAAACTAGCAAAATCTTTGGGAAATGGTTCAGAAATTTTGATTAGTCTTGATCTCTCTATTCCCAATCTGTAAGACAAGGACAGTAAAAATTCTCTTCTCCTTGGCTGTTTTTCCTCTTTAGTCTAAAAGCAACTAAGAGCATTTACATTTTTCCCCCTGTTGTTTTGTAAAGCATTTAGGACAGTTGGACTGTAATCTCATCTGTGCATTAGCATAATTCATAACATGGCTAGAAGGAGCCATGCATGAGTCAGTACTGGGTAAGGCTCCGTTGAATTTTTCCTTTGCAGCATCATCTGATTTAACTCTGCAGCAATATAATACTGGCTGCCGTGGGGTCTAGGTGTGATTTATGTTATCTGATTCGTAATGACAAGAAAATAATTCAGAACTACTTCAAATAAAACAGGGCTGGAGGTCAATATCCTCTAATATTTAGAGCAGGCAAGGGGAAGCAAAGGTCTTTCTGGCAATTTACTTTGTGTCCAATCTTGTCATCGCATGAGATAAAGAGCATTGAGAAGGAGGGAACTCCTTTGGTCCTGAAGCAAAATGCAGTGTTTAGCGTCATTCAGCTTCCCTTACTCCAGCAAGGCTTTGCTGTTTACCAAATGACCAGGAGACCCTTTAAGTACATCAAATATTGTGTAAAGAGCGCTGTGTCAGAAAGAAAAGATGAACCTGTAGACTCTTTTTTTCTCAGGTTTCATGTTTTGACTTGATGCATCTTTGCTTCAGTCCTCCGTTTGTATAAAGGTGTTGCTTGTACATGATGCCACAGAATGAGTTAAGATTGTAAGAGGTTGAGTTGTGACAGTGATGCAAGTCATATTAGTAGATCAGACTGACATATCTGTCTTTTCTTCTGCTGTGATACGGGTAACTGCTGTATCTCTCTTCTTCAGTGTTGACTTTTTAAATAGTGAATTAGATTGTAACAGACTACTTCTAACCAGATAATTTTGCTCAGATAATTTTCCCATTGTTCTACTATATGAAAGGATGAAAGAACAATAGTTATCAGGCTTAATGACTGTTTTCAGTGCTTTGTTATCCTCTAATGAATGGGGCTGCAGAGACTTGTTACTGTTACTAGGCATAAATCGCATGATGAGCAACTCTTCCATAGTCAGATTATTATAGCTTTTAAAATATGATTTTGTGGACATTTATGAAGTATACCATATTTTTACTTAATGCAGTAGAATGAATATTTTTGACAACACAATATAGAGTCTTATTCGCTTAAGCCAGTAAAATAATTTTAAAGTGTGATACTGAGGATTTATCTTCTTCTTGATAAATATTCAAAACCTGAAGAGTTTTTATATCATGCGTTCTCTAAATATAAATCAGGGTGAAGACACTAGTGTAAAAGAAATGCCAGTTCCAAGCATTCTGAGACAAAACCAGCCAACTAAAACCTATTTGCTTTTCCCCCAACTCAGAACTTTCCTGCTTACCACTTATCATTGGAGTTTACATGGAACATAGGAAAAAAGGTTTAATTGTAAAATGAGATCTTTATTGTGGCAACACAATAGAACTGGAATGACTGGAAGGTCTTTTTTTGTCACATTATAGAAAAAAATAAACATCAGATAGTTACATTATCTGGGAAAAATATCTATGCAATATTTCACTGTGGTTTAGTTTGCTACCTTAAACTGTCCCATCATAGTACATACTTTACATGTATATACACATTATTTCTACACATATGTATGCACTTAAATGTAAAACAATAACAGTTTTAGACATGGCTTGAAAATAAAGATCTCACGTTATGTAAACTTGAAATTCACTGCTGTCTTGAAGTTGTCCTGGAAAACAACTTTACCTGAAGCAGAGCTATCTGCTCCCATATGCCCTGTGGAGTCTGCTTTTCATATTTTGTTAGCTCCGTTGGCAAATTAGATACTCTTCCCCAAAGTCCTTCCCTGTGCCCTGTATTTAGACAGTGAGAACAGTAGGGAAACCAGCGAGATCAATTCAGGCCTTTCCCTGCAGGTAATGTGCACCCACAAATAGCTCCTGTTGGGCGAACCTTGCCAGGGTGCCTCCCTTGCCTCCTGGGTTTTGACAAGTGAACATTTTGATATTGATTTTTGTCCTGGTCAATAATTCTTATACAATAAATATTACATTAGGTTTGACACTTTGAAACCCTTGTGTCTTACCAAACTGAGAATGAGTGAAATTCATGTTTCTGGGATCCTTTGGAGGATTCTGGATGGAAATTTGGTGACCTGAAACACTGCTGCCCTCACCTTGCACCTTCCCCTACAACCAAACCTTTCTGCCAGGTACCGCGGGACGTTGTCACGCCACTGCTTGCAAACCAGAGGGCTGAGCTGTGCCGCTGCAGACCCCAAGCCCCTCGCCATCCCGCAGTGACAGCTGCCGTGCAGGTCAGTGGTGTCTGCACTGAATGCTTTTGGCAGCTGCAGACCACCGAGCGGTATTTTCAGACTTTTGGGATGTGGGAAAACCAGAGGAGAATCTGGAGCAGAAGTTGGCTGGCACGTCTTTCCTAACATCACCAAAATGGCAGTTCTCTTTGGAAAGTAAAGGGCTTGCCTCTGGCAACCTCATTTTGCCCAGGATGACAGAAGATGACCCCATCAAGTCTGTCAAAGTTGAACACAAAAAGTGAACAATGTTCAGGCTTGAGAGTACTCCTCTGCTGAATGCACTGGCCTCCACAAACTCCTTAAACACCTTTTTTATTCTCTTACCTAAGCTCCGAGGCTAAATATGAGTAGACAGTTGCAGGAGGAATGTGAGGAGTTAGGACTTTTGCACTCCAAGTTTTCTATTTTGCCTTTTGTATAGATCACTTTGGTTTCTGGCCTGAGGCATCGACTTCTCCTTTAGCTCCCTGTAACTGGCTTTGCTACTGGTCCAGTCTGGAAGTGGAATTGGCAGTTATTAGCCCAGCATCAACTGTTGGAAAAGGCTCTTTGCTCCAGCATAGTTCAGACTTCAGGAAATATTTCTGCTTTTCCCAAAGGGACACTTCCATCTCTATGGCGTGCAGGACTACTTATTCTCAGGCATGCTGCAAGCTCCGTGCCTTTCTTATATTGCACTCATTTAGGAAGCAAACAGCAAGAAACATGGTTACCCGCTTCATTAACTCCATAGACCTCTGCAACACTCCTTCCTGAGAGGAGTTAGCATATGCTACTGTTTATAAGTAAAAATACAGCTTGTAAATAATCTCTGAAACAAGGACCCAAATACACAGCTTCCCGCACACGCAGTTTCCCACACTGGATATGTTGCCCTATATGTTGTATTTCCTGATAAGCAGCGTGGACAATAGGATCTGGTTGGTATATCTTCTACTGAGAGTTTAACCAGTGACTTCTCGTGATTTTTACTTTCTTCCCCTGAAAGCTTTCTGTAAGTGTAAGAGCCATGTTTCAGAACTGCTACTATCTGTTCAGACTGGTCTCCCCAAATCTGTGCTTTGTCTAAGGGTTGTGCAGAATCCAGTTCACTTGATGGCCACAGCATCTGCAGTCTTACTTTGGTTCTTGGACTTTAGCTGAAAACATTTTCAATCTGGAAAAAAAACCCCAAACAAACAAAAACAAGGAAAAAACCAACAAACCCAAGACCTCAAAATGCTGCAAATAAGCAAGATCCTTCATCAGAGGCAGCTGGCAAACCTGTTTTCTCTTGTTGGCACAAGGAGTTTAATTTCCTCAGCTTTCTGGATTCTCCTCAACTTTCTACTCCCTTCCTCACTTTCATACATATGTCTGTGTGAAAACCAAAGTAGACTTTCAGGGTTTTACTTGTTAACATTGAATTGTTAATTGCCCCCATCCAAATCACCGTATGAGAAACAAGAAATCTTGGTGGCACCTGAGATGGGGAAATAATATAACACACATTTTGCAGGTGGAGAAACCAAGACACAGATGCTGAATTTTTCAGGGCCTTGAGCTTGTTCTGCTCTGGGAAGAGGAAACAGAACCAAAGGGACACAGGGTATTTAAAGGTTTCAGCCCTGACCTAGTTCTGCTCTGCTCCACTGCACTGAGGAATCAGGCCAACTCTGGCCATCCTTGAGCAGTTTTATCTCGCTCAAATACTTTTATTCCCAGGCGTCCTCCTGTTCCTCAAAAGCACAACTGATATATCTGTATGTGATACGCACACTGTACTATCCTGTAGGCTTTGAATCTGGGTGTGCGCTATGCAGGTCAATTTTTCTAAACTTGTAAGTGTAGCTGGCACCTACTTATTGGCAGCTTATATTTGAAATGGCCACAGATGTAATTCTGGGTAGCAAAGTTCATGACTTGTTTTTCCAGCTCCATCTCATTTGCAAATATATTAATCTGTAGAAAGAAAATGGAATATTTATGCAGTAAAAAGCTATTACTTGAATAATATGTTTATTAAAAGAATACTAGTTTATATTTTTTTTTCCTCTAGGAACTCTTGCATAATAACTGGATCATTTTTCCTCTGAATTTTCTTTTATTTGTTACTGTTTGTTATGTATTTTCAAGGATAAACCTCCACTCTGACATGCCATTCTCCTGAGCTACCAGCTGAGAAGTCGCATAAGAAAAATCTGACTATTTCTGAGTCAAACTTTAAAAAAAAAAAAAAAAGGCAAAAAAATCCCACCCAAAAATAAATAAATATCACCATATGACTTTGCCTGCTTTGAAGGTTTGTTGCAATTAAGAGTGTTCGGAACAAATGAACCAACATTTTTCAGCAAACAACATCATCAGAGATTTCAAACCAGATTCTCCCTTTGACTCTGTTTGGGATCTAGGGAGAGATATCTGTTTCCATTACCAATTTTATTTTAGTAAATGTTATCAGTTTTACACAGGAAGCTCAGAACATTTTACCGTCACTGATGTAACCTTAGTGAAACTATTTGCGTAAGAGAGAAACATGTCTAGGGGAGCACAACCTGTAAATATCCACATATTGTTCTCAAAACCAAATAACAAATCATCCATGTGCCCTATGGCCATGTGCCAGGAGCAATTTGCCAAATGTTATATTAATGTTTTGAGTTAAAACACTGAAGGAAATCAGTGCTGTGCATTACGTCTTTCCTGTTGTGTGGGAGTTAGAATGAAGTTCCTTGTGAAATGCAAACGGTGCTGGCAGTGGAGGATGTGAGGGTTTGATTCTGAGGTGTGTTGTTTCTATGGGACTTACTTATATTTTTCAATTTTTACATCAGTAATATTTGATGCATAAAGGACTGAGGGAAAAAGAGGTGATTTGTCTATAAATCTGGTCTAAATGGGATGCAAGTTCATTTTCTGAACTTCCACTCCTGGTTCAGTCACAAGTTTATAATTTCTTGTAATTAGAAATGCAAAGATTGTTGGATTTTTTTGTTTATTTGTTTTTTTATCATTTGATCATTTCATATAATGCAAGATACTTTTTTCTAAAGCAAGATTCATAAGATCCTATATCTGTTAGGTTTTTTGCCCCGTTCTGCTGAAAACTACAATTCGTGAAGAAATTAAATTTTGCTTACAAAAAAAAAAAAGTCTTCATTTTGGAAAAAGTTAATGAAAAGTTAAAAAATGTTATTTCATTTTGGGACACTTTAATTCTAGAGGGAATAATATATTTTATTAAACTGGCCTAAAGCATTTATTCTGAATTACTTCAATAACACATCTGAATTAGCATTTATCAAGGCCAATGCATTTCTTATGCTAGGGAACTGTCATCTAATTTATATGTCCACAGAAGATAAAAACCAGGGAATGATTATTTAATATTTTCTGCCATACAAAAACTAAGAGGTGCCACATTCAATTCTCCAACAGCAGGTTCAAAACAAACAGAAAGTGAAGCACATATTACAACATTCAATTCATTCCAAAACATGTTAGCGAGGCCAAAAGTATAAATCAAAAAGGCATGGACACAAATTCATGGAAGATGACCATGACTGCTGGAAATAATTGCCTGAATATAACCTCTGAGTCAGAAAGTTCTTAAATTTTGATTGCTGGTATCTTGCAGGCTATATCGTAGGAAAAAATGGGCTTTTCAAGGAAGAGTACTATAGCAGGTGTCCTTAGATGACTGCTATAAGAACTATGAGACTCCTCTGAAAGATAAAGACATCTCATGGGTAAGGTCACCAAAAGAACAGCTCCAAAAAAAAAAAAAAAAAGAAAAAAAGAAAAAATAAATTGTTTCTTTCACTGAAAATATTAATACTTCTGCACACATGTTCATTCTCTCTAACACTCACACATTACCTCTTTTGACCTTTTTTATCCTGACTCTAAATAAAAGCTAAGGTTAACATACAGGATGAGGATCTAAATGTTGATATTAAATCAATGCTATTAAATAGACAGTCCAAATGGACTTGTAAATAACCAAGGTTCAAGATTCATACAAATGAGCATGGTTGCAGGAGTGATTGGGAAAAAAAATACAGAAAACAAAATTTGATGTAGCAAATTAACCTGTTATTGCTAATAAAAATTGTCTTCAAGTATTACGTACCTCAGAAAGCATTAGGGGAACCTCAACAGTTTGTAAGCCTTCAGTTAAACTTTTCCTCAACAGACAGACAACATTTTGGCAGGTTTCCCGAAAAAGGTTTTGGTTTTACAGTGCTATGTTAAATCAGTTTCCATAAAACCAACAGATTAAAATCCCTTCTTTGCTCTAAAAGCAAAAGATAAATAAATAAATAAGGAATTAAAAAGTGCTTTTCTCTCCCTTAAAACCTTTGAAAGCTTTGCTAATATTCAGATGAGGAGTTTTTCATGTGCAGGCAACATGTGTTTAAGCTTCTCTCTCTGATACCACAGCAATCATGTTTCATTTCTGCTTCTTGAGCCTTTCCAGCAGACCAGGGAGACAACATCATCCAATAACAGCTGCAATTATTCAGAGCAGTGTTTATCTCATGGCTGTTTGTAATTGCTTTATTTTATTTTTTTATTTTTATCTTAAATGTTGCATGTAGGAAATACATGGAAAGACTTCATGCTGCTTAGAAGCAGCCAGTTGGAAATTTCTTGGATCACATAAATTAATACATACACAAGCAAGACCAGATATCTGTTAAGGTCTTCTACACCATCTTCCCCCTCATCGGATGTCCTTTTTGTTAGTATATGAATCCTTTGGGATATGTAACAAACAGCAGCTTTGACTTAGAGGTGAGGCAGGGATTTCTGTTTAACCTTCTAAAACTGATCCAATTCCTACTTTTGCTTGAGATTCTTTTTCGATGTTGCACACATCACTGAATTTCCTTGCACATCAGAACCTCACCCGTTATTTGGGTGATAACAAGTATTGCTGCACCTCTCTCTTGTCTTGTATCCTTAGCATAAGCATCCTTTCTTTTGTTGCGTGTTTCTGTACAGCAGCCAGGACTTTTATCTGTCCTTAAAAACTGAATCAGGTGTAGATATCCATGAATTATGGCTGATCTGAGCTGACGTGGCCGCATGATATGCATCTACATAGAGGAATAACCTCAGATTGGGAAGTTTTGGCAGTATGAATAGCACTGCCCTATCGCTTTTAGTTCTGGCACATTATGGTTTTAAAATCTTTTTTGTGCTCCCCATCTTGGAAGCAGTTGTTCTTTCAAGGACACCAGGTCTCCTGGGTATGATGCAATCTGGGATGCCTGGACAGGCATCAGGTGCCTGTGGATGGTGATGCCAGTCTGAAAGCTGTAGCATAAACTCAGTGGCATTACCTGTGCAGTGAGTATGAACAGCAAATGTGTTTTTCTTTTTTCTCCGCAGTTCATTATTTTAATTCCACCTTTGTCTACATGCTTTTTAAGAACCCTTATGGTTGCTTGCATCACCATTTGGACTCAGCAATTTGGCTCATTGTAAAGTAGCCTAATTTCTCTCTTGAAATCTTGATGTAGTTTATGTACAGCACATGTTATCACAGGGATTAACAGTGTGGTTTATCTCACCTAACTTCAGTTGTTTATGAGGAAGTCATCCTAGCCTCTCTTTATAGTCCAAAATAAAAATAAGCAATCTGAGGTTGAAATTCATCTGACCTATTTCATATGACCACTTCAGAAAGAGATGACTCATAGCCTGGAAATGCTGATTCCTCTCCAGCGAATGTAAAGGCTGCCTACATCATTAACTGGGATGTAGACATTCACTCAGATTAATCCAGAGTAAGAGCCCTAGCTATGCATCAGGGCTCTGATGAGCTCAATGCTGAGTAAACTCCAAACGAGATGTTCCACTCTTAATGGGTTCCTGCTATAAGATAGGAGATATATAGATACAGTCAGAAGGGAGCACTGTGACCATAATAGTCAGGACTGAGAGGTGATGACCTCAATACTAAATTCAAACTTAATTTCTATCACGTTTTTGAGGAAGAATTTGCATAACAGCAAATTCATGTTGCACGTGGGTATGGAAGAACATATCCCAAATGAATGAACTGCATCCAGCAAAAGGAAATGCAGCTTTTGGGCTGAAGTCTTGTCATTTTGTTGCTAGAAGCTTATGTCATGTGACAGTGAGAAGTGGGAACTAAGCTTCCAATCTTTAATAAAAAATTGGGAAGAACTATAAAGAGTATTGACAGTAAAGAGATCGTGCAAAGTTCAAAGAGAAAGGGTGATATGGTTAAAGTCAGAGAGAAAGAATTTGCGTCGGTCAAGATGCAAGCTGATGAGAAGTTGGGTAAGAGTATTACCTATGTGGATAGATAGAAAGGTTGTATTGCTGAGATGTTATGCTGGAAAAAGATCCGTAAGACAGCAGAGAGAGGACCAAGTGAAAGAACACTCAAGCCACTGGACTGAATGCCAAGAAAGCAAACTCCATTCACATCATTTGAGCTAGTGCATACTGGACAATGTTCATTTTGAAAGGGAAACGTGGGCTTACTCTTCTCTAACTATACTGCTCTGATTGTTTTTCTTCTCAATTTTTCTTTTAGTTTTGCTCGTCCAGGGAAAGGTTCATGGCTTGGTAAAGGCAGCCTGGAGGTGGGACCAGACCAGTCGAGTATGTCATTAGAAAATCTAGTGTTTGGAGCTGGCTACTGCAAACCCACTTCTTCAGAGGTAAGGAGGACGAACAATGAAGTCTTACTTCCATTTGGTCACAGAGAGTGTCCACATTATCTATGAAGAATGTGCCCTGGTTTATATTGCTACTAGAGGAATTTTGTTAGAAGAACCCTTCAAACATTTCTGCATGAACCACCTGGCACTTGGATACACAGTTCATGGGTGTTCAGCCACCACCCATATGAACCATTAAGGCCAGGGTGGATGAGGCTTTGGGCAATGTGGTCTAGTGGAGGGTGTCCCTGCCCATGGCAGGGGGGTTGGAACTAGATGATCTTTGAGGTTCCTTCCAACCCAAACCATTCTATGATTCTATGATTCTATGACTCAGAAAAGTTCAAGATGTATGGATATACACCTGATTGCCAATGACACTACCAGGTGTCTGCTGTAAGGTGAAATTAATTATTCAGTAAAAGATCCTTGCTTTCAGGTCTTACGTTTGACGGCCAGAGGGCTTGAGTCATTATTAAGGATGTCGTGAAGGAAACGTTTGTGCCTGGGGTACTGAGTATTGTGTGCATTGGTGACGGGGTGTTATGCACATTGCCTTATTCCATGCAGGTCCCACAGTTAGTGTACGCCTTTGATCTTAGTACTTAGCGCAAGTGAAGAGGAGAGTTTGTTGTGCGATTTTTAGTACAAAGTTGTTTGTTTGAAAAATAATGATTAATTGGGGGGGGGGGTGTTTGTTTTTTTGTTTGGTTGGTTTTTTAAAGTGCTAGCTTTGAAGTGGTTTTTGTCAGAAATGTTTCCTCCTATCTAGAAACTCGACCCAGAATACTGGAATTATTAACTTGTTAGGAAACCCTGATTCAAGGGTTCTGATTAACATGCTGCCCTCAGCTTCCCTCAACCTTTCCTGCTGAAGCTGTTCTGTTCTGCATAAATAATAAAAATATGCTAGCCTAGAGTGGCTGGTGCAGAAGAACTACCAGGGAATTAACTCAGGCTGAGAGAATGTTTGGCCTGAGGCTGCTATCCGAACCGTTGGGCCATTGTATGCTTTTGGCAAACAAACTGACCTCAACCTCTGCCTCTCTGGTAGACAGTCACATCACATAAGTTTAAATAACTGATTCAAGTGTATGTCTTTGTAGGCTAATCTCTGTACATCTCTGTACATCACACAAGAGAGAGACTTCTTTGGAGAGTGGTTCCTACTTTTCATTATCCTCTGGACACATCTCTATTGTAAGAAGATAAATGGAAAGGATAACTCCACTCTCGTTTTTCCTTTTACTCTCTATGGAAAAATCTTTGCTGTGATGAGGAAAACTTCCTTTCCAAATGTTTTCCTTAGCTGCAAACCTTATTTTCTACCTAGCTCTGTTGACTAATCTTCTTTGATTATAGGCTTTTTTTTTTCTTCTTCTTCTTTTTTAAAATGACAGCATAATTATTATCCTCACGGGTGACCTATTAAATACCAAAATGAAAGCACTCTATCATGAACCAGATTTAGCACTCTGCTACCCTGCAGGTCATCAGTATGTCACACACCGAACAATCATAAATATAACGCTGCACATTCTACCTCCACATGGTCAGATATGCATTTGCTTAGCTTCAGAAACCTCTATAAGTCATGACATTTGTTCTAGATCTGTGCATTTTAATTTAATAGACTGTCATGGCCTTTTTGCATATGCTATCCATGATGTATGATAACAAAGAAATACTATTTCTCTTGGTTTAAAGTAAAAAAAATAAAAATTCAAAGATAGAAAAGAAATTACTGTGGGGGTAATCCTAAGTCCAAGTGAGGGCCTTGTGACTGCTGGTTTATGTGGGAGTTTATATAAGGGATTGAAGGAAGAGGTTTAATATTATTTCTTAGAGTGCTGCAATGCTTTGCACTGGATCATTTATTTCCCTTTACAAATCTGTAGATTCCATTTCATGTTGTTTGAATGTGTTTGTTAAATGTAACTTCAACTGGACTATAGACACGTCCAGGTTTGGGGAACTTTGCAATCACCCTCAGTGGGCGTGACAATGGATCCTACCCTTTTCATTAGATGAAAACTGCAGACCTCTCTACTCACTATATATATTTTTGGTTGGATTTTCCCTACTGCATGTCCAAATTAGTAACTTGAATACCTTAACTCAAGATATGCCACGCTTTTTTTGTTTTCTTGGTAAGTTACTCTGATTTGATGCAACTAGCTAAATCTAGGCTAGAACATCTAATATATCTTGTCTTCCAAGGCAGACAAAGCTTCACTGGGCAACAGGACCTGGGAAAATTAATTTTAAAGAGACTTTGATTAGTTCCTTTTTATGTCGTAAAATGCTGTGAAATAGTTATTGTTGGTCTATCCTGTTTTTTCTTTTCTTTTGTTTTGTTTTCATTTCTGCAAAGCTGAGTTTGGATCCTTCTACTTTTCATGTACATTTCTGTGTTTTCCTTGATCTGAGAAGTCTCCAGGCTTAAGCTCTTAAGATGCATCTCCTGGGCAAGTGTCTTCTGTCTGATGTATTTTCTAGGGAACTGAATCCGATTATTCAGTTCTCTGTAAGACTGCAAACAATTGTATTTCCCTTATTTGAGGTTTACCTATTGTGAGTAAACCAAAAAGAGCTTTTTCTTCCCTACAGTTGCAAACAGATTATTTTTTCAGATTACTTCCATTTGAGCAGAAAGTTGCAATGGATAGGAACTCTAAATCATTCCTATTGTACCCTCTTCCTCAACTCTAGGAGGTGCATGGCTTAAAACCCCAGTGAATTAGTGGTTCACTGTGTCTGAGGCACTTACTAACTCCACAGTTTATTCAATTTCATAGGTTTGGCATAATACTCATACACAGCATCATCATACTCAGTAGATGGACTAGTGGCATGGTGTTTTGGGTTTATGTGGCAAGGTTTTGGTAGCAGAGGGGGATGGCAGCAGGGGAGGCTTCTGTGAGAAGACACCAGAAGCTGGCCCCATGTTATAGTGACCCAATTCCAGCTGGCTCCAAGATGGACCCACTGCTGGCCAGAGCTGAGCCCATCAGCGATGTTGTTAGCACCTCTGTGATAACATATTTAAGAAAGGCTAAAGACCACTGTGTGGCAGCTGTGAGAAAGAGTGAGAAAATGTGAGAGAAACAACTATGCAGGCACCAAGGCCAGTGAAGAAGGAAAAGAGGAAGTGCTCCAGGTGCCAGGGCAGAGATTTCCCTTCAGTCTGTGGTGAAGACCACGGTAACAAATGTTGTCCCACTGTACCCCATGGATGACCCCACGCCGGAGCAGGTGGCTGTGCCCTTAAGGAATTTAGATTTGTTCTTATTTCCCATTCTACTCTGTTCAATTGATAATAAATTAATTTGCCCAAGTAAAGTCTGTTTTGGCCATGACAGTAATTGGTAAATCATCTCCCTGTCCTTATCTTGACCCATGAGCTTTTTGTTGTATTTTTCTCTCTCTGTTCTGTTGAAGAAAAGGAGTGATAGAGAGACTTGGTGAGCACCTGGTGGCCAGCCAAGGTCAACCCATCACACATGATTCAGACAAGATTTGAACACAGTAGAGTGCGAAGCCCTCAGGAAGCTGGAATTGTGCTGAAACCTGATGTTAATACTACGAAGTCATGTTTTCCAGACATCTGTTGAACACAAAGTAGAGTACTCTTATCTTGACATATCATCTCTAGGTCCTACATCCCATTTTTACCTCTCTTATTCATAAAACATGGGTGCATCAGAGAGCTAATTTTCTTTTTAGGCCTGTAGATTGCCTGCAAGTTCTCATCTAATTTATGTAGTTGATTTGCTTTTTCTTAGTGAAAATGCAAGTGACTGCCTTCATTTCTAAAGAAAGTCTGTATCGATCATCATTTCCTCTTGCCACTTCCTGAGCTAATCTTCTGTGTCTGGGCTGCTGAGGTGCCACTGCTTAATGATAGATCCTGAAGGCTCCTCATTCTGTACTACTGACTTCTCAGTGCGGAGACTAATTAAATGCCAGCGGCTTTGGACTGTACATGTGCATTTTCCCTAGCTCTCCCCAAGCGACTTATGAACACGACTGACAGTTTCCTCATCTCCCGGCTTAGCAGAGTAGTTATAATAATTAATGCTATTTAAGCCTTGGTGATTTTTTTTAAGACTTCCACTCTCTTCCCAGTCATCTACCCAGCAAACAGGGATCTTCCCTTCCTCCATTCCTCCTTCCCTCCCTCTCTAATATTTTCTCTCTTTACTACACTTTTCCTTTGAAGGCCAATTAAGACAACAAAGATATTGAAATAAGAATTTTCTGTTGTCAGAGAAATATGAAGGAAGATGCTTTTGTGGTCAAAAAAACTAGTAGAGAACAATCTACAGAATAAGAAAATGTGCTAGTACTTTCTCAACCTCTCTTCAGCCCATAACCTATACTCACAGGGAATATATATCACAGTAGATTAACAATATCTTCAAAATAGGATCATATCTACTGCAGACTTGGGAGATCTAGTGGGATGAAAGACACTCATGAGCTGTATGTCACTGGCTTCCCTCAGGGGCATCTGCATGCCCCTTTGGGTCTGCTAAATTGCTTTTCCCTGTGAGGAAGTTCAAGGGGTTATTTCGGATGTTACAAGGTCTGTATCTGAACATCACACTGACTCATGCTTTCAGGTGATCTCAGCAACCATAAGAGCTGTACGCTGAAAAATATCTGCAGTTCCTACATCTACAATAAAATAAAATGTTCCTTGCAGAACTGAAAATTGAATGGTCACTTAAACTTCAAGAGTTTTATGCGTTACCTTGTACCATACACCTCTTCTGTATCCACTGTTGTCAGACTGGTTTAATGTCTTTGTAATATTGTGCATCACATGCCTGCTGTGTTATAATCAAATTGAGTCAATGACATACTGCGGGTTATTAATAAACTGTACTCACAGTAATCTTATTTTCATTTGGATAGCAGTTGCACTGCAGATAAATTGACTTCTAAGTAATCAGATTGATTAATCATATGACTTCCCATTAATAAGGCACTGGTGTTTGATAAGAAGTGTTCTTCTTCCATCTAGCATTGATCTAGCTATCCCAAAAGACATAAAGTTTATGCCTGGCATAATACAAGAACTAGGAGAGTCATTCAAACAAAATTGTTGATGATAAGAGTTTTTTTCCAAAAACAGTTTGCTAATATTTTCATCTTTTCAGCAACATATGAAAAACCTAGGCTGTTTCAGCCTAACACCAAAACATTACTCAAACCCACATTTTCATGTCACATAGGAATCATCTGTGTTTTATTCTTCTTTTCTTCTGTATAGTCATGGCTCTTTTGCCATGATACTTCACTTTTCAACTCTTGAAAAAGGAAGGTTGTACATCAGAGAATAGTCCATGTAGGATCCATTGTGGGATTTGTAGTATGCCCCGAAATCCCAGTTTAGCTGAGAGAAGAGGAATACATAGGTGAAAAGTTCATAGAATCACAGAATCATAAAATTGTTTTGGTTGGAAAAGACTTTCAAGATCATCAAGTCCAATTGTTAACCTAGCACTGCCAAGTCCAAGAAACCATATCCCTAAGTGCCACATCTGCACATCTTTTAAATACCTCCAGGGATGGTCACTCAGCCACTTCCCTGGGCAGCCTGTTCTAATGATTGACAACCCTTTCAGTGAAGAAATTTTTCCTAATTGCTAATTCCTAATTTTCTTATCACTCCAGGGCAGTTTAGGTTGGATATTAGGAAAAATTTCTTCACTGAAAGGGTGGTCAGACATTGGAACAGGCTCCCCAGAGAGGTGGTGGAGTCACCAACCCTGGAGGTGTTCAAAAAGCATGTAGACATCGCACTTCAGGACATGGTCTAGTAGACATGGTGGTGTTGGCTTGACGGTTGGACTTGATGATCCTAGAGGTCTTTTCCAACCTTAAAGATTCTATGATTCTAATATCCAATCAAAACCTCCCCTGGCACAAGTTGAGGCTATTTTCCTCTTGTCCTATTGCTTGTTACTTGGGAGAAGAGAGCAACTCCCACCTGGCTATGATCTCCTTTCAGGTAGTTGTAGAGAGCAATAAGGTTTCCCTTCAGCCTCCTTTTCTCCAGGCTAAACAACCCCAGTTCCCTCAGCCACTCCTTATAGGACTTGTGCTCTAGACCCTTCCCCAGCTTTGTTGCCCTCCTTTGGACACACTCCAGCACCTCAATGTCTTTCTTGTAGTGAGGGGCCCAAAACAGAACACAGCACTCGAGGTGCGGCCTCACCAGTGCCAAGTACAGGGGGACAATCACTTCCCTAGTCCTGCTGGCCACACTATTTCTGATCCTAGGCAGGATGCTGTTGGCCTTCTTGGCCACCTGGGCACACTGCTGGCTCATATTCAGCCAGTTGTTGACCAACACCCTCAGGTCCTTTTCCTCCAGGCAGCTTTCCAGCCGTTCTTCCCCAAGCCTGTTGTGTTGAATGGGGTTGTTGTGACCCAAGTGCAGGATTCAGCACTGACCCTTGTTGAACTTCATACAGTTGGCCTCGACGCATCGATCCAGCCTGTCCAGATCCCTCTCTAGAGCCTTCCTGCTCTCGAGCAGATGAACACTCCCACACAACTTGGTGTCATCTGCAAACTTACTGAGGGTGCACTCAATCCCCTTGTCCAGATCACTGACACAGATATTAAAGAGAACTGGCCCCAGTACTGAGCCCTGGGGAACACCACTTGTGACTGGCCACCAAGTGGATTTAACTCCATTCACCACAAATTTTTGGACCCAGCCATCCAGCCAGCTTTTTACCCAGTGAAGCATATGCCCACCCAAGCCATGAGCAGCCAGTTTCTCCAGGAAAATGCTGGGAGAAACTGTGTCAAAGGCTTTACTAAAGTCTAGGTAGTAAATCCACAGCCTCTCCCTCATCCACTAAGCAGGTCACCTTGTCATAGAAGGAGATCAGATTGGTCAAGCAGGACCTGTCTTTCATAAACCCATGATGACTGGGCCTGATTGTCTGGTCGTCCTGTATGTACACGTGATGACACTCAGGATGATCTGCTCCATAACCTTCCCCAGCATTGGGGTCAGACTGACAGGCCTGTAGTTCCCCAGATCCTCTTTCTGGCACTTCTCGTAGATAAGCGTCACATTTGCTAACCTCCAGTCAACTGGGACCTCCCTGGTCAGCCAGGACTGATGAGAAATGATGGAAAGTGGCTTGGTGAGCACTTCCGCCAGCTCCCTCAGTACCCTTGGGAGTTCTTCATTCGCTTTCAGACATAGGAACCTTAATGTAGAGATTCCTGTCACTCTTTTTTTTTTTATTTATTAGCACAGCAGGCATCTTTCTAACTTAATTCCATTCTTCCTTTTCTTTTTAGGGCATCTGCTGTGTTCTGATCCAAAACAAAATTGTATGAGAAAGACAGGGAGAGACATAAAGAGAAAGGTGGGGGGGGGGGCGGGGATAGAGGAAGGCTGAGGGAGAGGGGTATAGGTGAGGGAAGGCAAGAAAAGGCCAGGCAAAAAAAGATGTTAGCTTTGCAAAAGAACTAAAACTGCAAAAGACTAAAATTCCAATTTTTCCTTTTAAGGGAAAGGCAATGTGTATTTCTTTCTTTTTTTCCCCTTGAAACTAGCAGAGATTCTCTCTCTCCTGCTAGAAAAAAGGGACCTGATGTTTCTAGAGGGCTGTGAAGTTGCCAAGCCCTTTATAATTTTTTTTTTTTTTCTCTTTTTCTTAATGTGTACCAAGGGAAATGTTTTGCAAACAATGTTGATAATTTACAAACTTAAGTCATAGTTAAGATTCTGATTTTACCAATTTAGAACTTAGGTGTGTAAGATAGCTGGTATATTTTATTTAACATTAAAAAAAAATCAAATTTACACACACAAACACCCCACCCCGGTATTTAAAATAGCTTTTAAATAGCTTTTACTTATAATTACTCTATATAAATAATTGAGACTTCAGAAGTGTAGTTTGCGTCAGAATTTCATCCAGAATTGTTAATTTTACATGGAAATGGCTTTATTTTTGGTCTCAGATTTCTCTGCTTTGGTGTGAGTGTGGTATGGAAAACACATCTTTCATGTGTTAGCATGTGCTTGTAATGGGTTGTTTTAAAGGAACAGGATTCTTTCAGTGTCTTCCTTATGCAAATGATGATTAGTTGTGGTTGGGACTCCAGCAGATGTCCAACACACAATTATTCTGAGATAGTAAAGAGAGCTGATATACTGTTCTTTATAAGGTATAATGACAAGTATCTTTAATCAGTGTGTTCAGGGCACCATTTGTGATAATTACTGATGAAGTCTTTAATCTTCAGTTGCCTGAAGATAAATGGCTAATCTTTAGAAAGAACTAAATGATTTCCTAGCTGTAGCAGAAAACATGGTAACTAATAATGTGACAATAACTGGTTTCTTTAATCATTGGCGTATTTCTTTCCTGTGGCTCTTATGTTTTGATTTGGCATATGCAGGGTACAGCAAGATAATGATCTGCATTATGACAGAGTTCAAAACTGAGATTAACTTGGAATTAGGACTAAAAGATGATGTTGAAAGGGCTTTGCAATCTTTTCACTGTATGTGTTCAATTAAAATATCATTAAATCATCTGGAGTCAGACAGAACGGTGATGGAGTCTCCTGGAGAAAATCCTCAGGTATTGCTCATATTGGACTGATAGTTGGTTCCTTTTGAAAATCAATAGAATTTGCATAGGAAGTTCCACTTTTCTTTTTTCTTCTTCTTCTTTTTTTTTTTTTCTTGCTATTTTTCTGCAATGCTTATGTATTGGAAAGAATCAGACTGCTGCATTCTCTTTACGAATCTCCCTGCTGCATTATCTTTACAAATCTCTCTGTTTCTCTGCATACCACTGTGAAAAAGTCAATCACACCTAGACTTGTATAACTGAAAATAAGTTTTTTATAGCTAATTTAGAGTAGGTGTGAGTAGAGTGGTAAAAGGGAGACTGAGTATCGAGAATTTATTTCTCTTTCACAGCTACTATTACAGTTATATACTGAAGAACTTATTTGACTCCCATCACCACAATTTCTCACTTTGGGCCTGAAATTCACTTACAAATACACTAGTTTGTACAGTCATTCACTTGACTAAAATTCTTTCAATTAAAGTTTTCCCTTTCTACAGATTTCAGCATTGATTTTTGAGGAACTTTATAGGAGGCGGCTTGGGACAGATGTTTCTTTCTTTCTTCCCTGAAATGGAATGCACGAGCAGCAGGAACAGCCTTTCTACTCTTCACATTAGGAAGTGGACTTGGCTGCTCTCTACCTTTTGATTGAGTATTCTATGATTCCGTTTTTCTTTCTTCTCAGAATTTTTTCCCCAGTGGTATTTTGTTGAAAAATTAGTTTCATATGCCCTAAAGAACACTACAATAATTTCCACTGACTGATGATGAGAGAGTTCTTGAGAGGAGACCTAATCAAGTCTCATAGCTTCCAAGCTGACGGCCTTTCCAACAGGAGCACAGATGCCAACAACAGCACAGTCAAGATCCATCATCTGCAAGCTAACCCTTCGCTATTGGCAAGTGTCCCAGACAGCAGCTCGGGGACTGGGGAATGAGAAAAGAGATTCACTCTTTTTTCAACCACTTTGTCTTGTTTTGTGGAAACAAATCTTCAAGTGACAGCAAGAGCCTGTACCTCTGCTCAAAGCCATCACAGCAGTCATAATGACCCAAGAATCAGTTTTACAGCTCATATGAATTCTAAGTTATGGTGCAGTGCCTGGGAGGAACGCTTAGAAGCGCAATCCCTGCAACATCAACTTGTGCACAAACTGCCCCTGCTCCAATGATCTCACAAGTTTTCCGAGGATCAGACAGGTTTCAGCAGTCTGACAAACAGAAAAAAGTGGGCCACCCTCATTGTAAAAAATTTTCTTCCTTACATCTAGTCTGAATCTACCCTCTTTTAGTTTTAAACCATTACCCCTTGTCCTATTACTACAGGCCCTGTTAAAAAGTTTGTCCCCATTTTTCTTATAAGCCTCCTACAATAAGGTCTCCCAAGATGTTCCCAAACTCTTTCCATGTGCAAGAGAAAGCCATCAAGTCAGTTGAAGGCACTATGTGTCTGCTCTTTGATGACCCAACCCAGAAGTCCTGAAGCAATCTACAACGTCTCTGGTGGAATTAGGTCTTCCTGGCATTGGTAGACAGAGTTGGCTGATGAGAAGCAAAGGTGAAATCTTGAACAGGACGGAAGGGTACCTCCAAAGCAGTGTTAAGTCTTGTTCCTGGTGGTGGTAAAGCACCGTTTCTGCTCTACATATTGTGTTTGTTTAGTAAACAATACAGTTTGGTTCTCCAGAGCTGTCAGTCAAACCCTCTTTCTCCTCTACTGAACTCACTAGAAGTATTTTATTTAAAACCATAAATTGATGGCCTGAAGAATAAATGGTAAGCTACTCATGGCTCATGAAATTTGATTGTCTTTGAGTGTAAATTACTTGAGGGCTGGTATATGTACTATGCATAATACAGGAGGTATCCACTGGGCTAGGAAAATGAACCTGTGAAAATGTAATATTTATGCAAATTTATACAGCTCTAGCTATTCAAAAGTTCCCCATTTTGTTGCAGTAAATTGTAGCAAATTAATATAATTGCCTTAAAGTAACATACCCAAGAAAGTTTCTGATTAGCCATTACTTCTGTTTCAGTGTTAAAATAGAAATTGTGGATTTCTGAAGTGATAAAAAGTACTGTTTATTGTTTTATAATCGGCTTTGCAATTTGATGTATGTTTGCATGCATGTAAAAGAGCTATAAATGATTCATTGCCTGGGAGCGTCATAAGTGAAGACTTCAGGAATGCAGCATAATGACAGCATTAGACATTGAGCTGTTTCCTGGCAGCAAAAGGCAGAGAAACCACATCCCCCCACATCCAAGAAAACAGACCAGCATTATAGCACCTAGGCCAAAGTGGAGCATTTCTTGTGCAGACTGATTGTTTGCAAGAAGGAAAGTACCTGTAACCAGGGCTGTAAATTATTATTTCGGGATGTGATTGGTTGAAATAAAGTAATATTCCAGAAAAAAAATAGGTTTTGATGCATTGCTAAGAGAAAAATCCAATGGATCTCATTTGGTCACTTTGAAAACTTGAATTATCTGAGTGATGGAACTCTCTGAGCGACAGAATTATCTTCAGTAAAATAGCTGGGAAAGGAATGGAAATTGATTTGTCTTACTAGGTTTTTACAACAAACCTTGGAGTGGGACCTTGCAAGAGATCTTCTGTTGATTATTTTTCACAATAATGGACAAAATTCAGGTAACCTGAAAATTAGCATATTTAAAACCAAAAAAAGGATTCTTTTTTTCTCCAGTTTTATAGACTACAATAGCTGGCATAACGCATTGCTGGAAGGTGCTTCTGTGAACTTTGTAGGATTTGCCACAATTGTGCAAAATGACAGAACTGACAATTCCTACAGTCCTTGTTCAGAAAGAATGGGTACTATGAGGGCTGTGGCATAAAACAATATTTGGGCAAATTAAGGAAGACTTTGCCTGAAGGCATGCAATTTCTGAAGTTGTCAGGGCTTACGTTTGGATTTTCTTTTCTTTGTTTACCCCTGTCTCCTCAGTGAGTATTTGATACTTAACTATGATCAGCTGCAAAACACAAGACTTGTTGGACTTCTGTTCTGATCCAGTTTGACAGAGTCTATACAAATCGGCGTATTTTGCTCACTACTTTGGGGAAAAATGAGAAGTCAATCGTGAACCAAGTAAAAAGAGAGGAATATGCAAGAACATTTGCAAATAATAATAAAAAGTAATAGTGCTATCAATAGAGACATGATTTCTTCCCACCTGCATATGACTCATAGGAGCCTACTTGGTAACACTGTGGCTCTGTAACAGACTGAAAGAAACAATAAAATAAAAAAATCTGCCTTAGTAACGAAATGTCAAACTGCTTAAAAGGAGGAACCCATAAAGGTTGAAGTAATTTGTCACTGCCAAAAGACAACTAAATATTTCCTCTTTAGCCATTGTTTGACAATGTTACTAATGCTTAAATTTACCAAGCTGAGGAAGAGATCAGAAATAGTGTTATGATTGTTCTAATTTTTATCTCCATTTGTGAAGACAAAGATAACTAACCAGCATGCAGCAACTGCTCTGTTTATAGAGATTTGCACACTGAATTCTGGGCAAAGCTCTCAAATAAATAGATTTGGGTGGGCATAGTTGGTGCCATATTCCTTCTCTCCTAGTAGACTCTGTGTGATCAAGAACTAGAATGACCCACTGGCAAGCTATTTTCAGATAATACGTATTGTAAAAGTCATTTCAGAAGCCAAGCCAGTGGGAGTAGAATGACAGGATTCAAAGTGATCTAGGCCACCTGCAGAAGTAGTCTGAAAAGCAAATGGTGCAATTCATAAACATCCTGTTCATAGGAAGGAATGACAACATATCACAAATCCCAAGAGGTTCATGTCCCTGTACTCTTTCTATTAAAATAATTTACAAGTCTTCTTGGTTTCTTGATGTCACCATAGAATCATAGAATCATAGAATGGTTTGGAAGGTATCTTAAAGACTATCTAGTTCCACCCCACCTGCCATGGGCGGGGACACCCTCCACTAGACCAGGTTGCCCAAAGCCCCATCCAACCTGGCCTTGAACAATTCCAGGGAGGGGCCATCCACAGCCTCTCTGGGCAACCTGTTCCAGTGCCTCACCACCCTCACAGTGAAGAATTTCTTCCTAACATCGAATCTAAATCGACCCTCCTTCAGCTTAAACCCAGCTGTGGGTTGTTCTTGCCTCTGCTCAGCTTATAGGTAATGCTGATACATAGTCAATAGGCTGTACCAATAAGCTCACCTTTCAATTCAAATACATTTCTCTAATCCAAGTTATTGCTGTGTATAACTTGGTTGTGATTTGTGTACCACCAGGGTACCAGAACTTCCTGGCTGGTATCTTTTACTCAGCCTCCAGATTTGGAACATAGTCTTCAAAATAAACAATTTTTTTTTGGCTGCAGTAACAGTAAAAATCTATCCTTTATCTTATGACTGGACTGATGTTCCAGTGTTTCAAGTAATTAACTCTTCCTCCATATATGGACATATTTATATCCGAGTATATTTTTATTTTAAGAGAGTAGCAGATGCAAAGTGGTTGGGCTTTTTAGGCTTAAAATGGCAGCTTCATGTGCTGCTGTCTCAAGGTCTTCAAACAACTCAAGCACACTTTGTTGGGAAATTTCACTAGGCCCAAGTTAAGTTTTCATTGTCATTATCTGCTGGATAAACACAGTGAGCTTGGTTGATATAGGTAGATTTCTTGAATGAGACTGTTGAGTTGATCCTGTGCTTAGTGGCAGGGCCCTCTTCCTCTGATTCCAGTGATAATACTCCACCTTAAAAATGGGACTCATCAAATGTTTGGTGACTGTGATATTGAATTTTGACGCAACTTCTGTGAATGTTATGGAAAGACAAAAAAGGAACCAAATTTCAGAAAGCCCAAATGGAGTAGCAGTGGGCAAGTGCAGTGCGCCTTGGGTTATTTCTCAAAACTGAATGACGTGCAGTGTCATTCAGGATGCAGTGTCAGCCTAGTTCTCCTCTTATATGTTGTAGCACATTGGTGTGGTGGGTTGACCCCGGCTGGACATCAGGTGCCCACCAAAGCTGCTCTATCACTCCCCTGCTCAGCTGGACGGGGAGAGAAAATATAACGAAAGGCTTGTGGGTTGAGATAAAGACAGGGAGAGGTCACTCAGCAAATAATATCATGGGCAAAACAGACTTGAATTGGGAAAATTAGTTTAATTTATTACCAATCAAAACCAGAGTAGGATAATGATAAATAAACCAAGTCTTAAAAAACACCCCACCTTCCCCCACCCCTCCCTTCTTCCTGGGCTTAACTTCTCCTGATTTCTCTCCCTCCTCCCCCCAGGGGCACAGGGGGACGGTGAATCAGGGTTGCAGTCAGTTCATCACACATTGTCTCTGCCACTCCTTCCTCCTCAGGGGGAGGACTACTCACACTCTCCCCCTGCTCCAGCGTGGGGGTCCCTCTCATGGGAGACAGTTCTCCACCAACTTCTCCAATGTGAGTCCTTCCCACAGGCTGCAGTTCTTCATGAACTGCTCCCGTGTAGGTCCCTCCCATGGGGTGCAGTCCTTCAGGACCAGACTGCTCCAATGTGGGTCCCCCACGGGGTCACAAGTCCTGCCTGCAAACCTGTTCCAGCGTGGGCTCCTCTCTCCATGGGGCCACAGGTCCTGCCAGGAGCCTGCTCTAGCACAGGCTTCCCACAGGGTCACAGCCTCCTTCAGGTGCATCCACCTGCTCTGGCGTGGGGTCCTCCACAGGCTGCAGGTGGATATCTGCTCCATTGTGGACCTCCATGGGTTGCAGGGGGACAGCCTGCCTCACCATGGTCTGCTCCAGGGGCTGCATGCCTGTTTCTCTCACATATTCTCACTCCTCTCTCTGGCTGCAATTGCTCCTGGTATTTTTTTTTCCCCTTCTTAAATATGTTATCCCAGAGGCTCTACCACCGTCACTGATGGGCTTGGCCTTGGCCAGTGGCGAGTCCATCTTGGAGCCAGCTGCCATTGGCTCCATTGGACATGGAGGAAGCTTCTAGCAGCTTCTCGCAGAAGCCACCCCATAGACCCCTGCTACCGAAACCTTGCCACGCAAACCCAATCCAATTGGTATGCCATTTTCCAAACAAGCAGGACCAATACTGTGGTCAGAGGTAGGAAGGAGTGATGCGATTGCTGAGTTCAGTCCACCACCTTTGTGTGAAACCGTAAAATAGGCATGCATTATAGTAGGTTGGAGTATATCTTCCATGCGAACATCCTCTCTGCATCCTACTGTTTACCATTCCCCAGCTTAAAAAATTGCTATGGCATGATACAACACTTGGCAATTTACCTACCTTCACAATGTACAGATAAGTTTAAGGTATGTTTTAATTTGTATCTGTAGCACATTATCAGGGTGTGCAAGGTCTGTTATGGTGATTATGTGACAAGTCTTGAAATGTGAAGCCACAATAATTAGCTAACTTTCAATCACTATTAAAAATGTCTTTAAAAAAACAAAAAAAAAGGAAAAAAGTGTTTCATTTCACTTTGAACAAGGAAATACTTTCTTTCTAAGTTGACCTAACACGGTCTTTTTTTCCCAGTTTGGGCATCGAACTGTAAAATCAATTATTCCTGTAGCTCTAGTCATACGTGAACAGAGATCCAAGCTTGAAGTCACTTTCTTTCTGGCAGTGACTGGCAGTATTTAATAGAGCCTGGCATTTCTAAATAGGAAGCTGTGGTCCTCGCTGTTCCTTTTATTAAATAAAGAGCATTTCAGAGCGACCATTTGCTCTGGGTCTGTGCATCATAAAGCCACACTGAGCCAAGTAGTTCGGTGCATGCAGTATGATAGAATTTCACTGTATTTAATAACATATGATGCCAAACACTATGAGAGAAATGGCATCTGCAAGAGAACTGGTTTCAACTTAATTGTTTGTCAGGTCCAAACTAGCCCACATGCTCCAGCAAAGTAACTTCAGTTGGCTCTTGTATCAGCCATGGCCATACCCTCCCTTCCCATGCAGGGAAGACTGTGAGGACAACACAAGATGGAACCTTCACTTCCCTACACACCTCTTCACCTCCATCTCAGGTCCCTCCAGTTCCTGCTTTTTCTCTAAGTTAGAGGATTTCCAAGCCCACACTAAACCCTGACAAATGCTGTGGGTCTGGTTGTCAGCTCCTTGGAGCCAGCAGTTACCGCTGAGTGAAGAATCCAAATCATTATGTCTGAAACATTCGTACTGTTTGAGGGAAGAAAAATATCTATCTAAATTCAGGATGTCCCATAGTTCTCTCCCTCTGCCTGCACCTGAAAAGAGTTGCTCAGATGATCTTTCTGAGCATTAGTTTTCTCAAATGTAAAACACAGAAAATGGTACTGACTTATTTATGATGCACTTCAGATTTTATAAATGACAGCCACTATATAAAAACAGAGCCTGTTAATCTTAGTGTGTTGTTTTTATTGCCATTGATATTCCAGTATTTCCAGGCTGACATAAATATAACCCCTCAATTAAATCCTAATTCTTGCTCCAAAAGCTGGAGAATTAAAAAAGTAAATTAAATTAGAATCTGTGTTACCTCTAAGCCCTAAAATGTCACAGTGCACTAGGAAAGGACAGTTCAAAACTGTATAAATTACTTTCATTTTTTTTTTTAGTAAGCGTTGGGGTGGAATTTCCCTGCACGTCTCTGAATTGTCTGCATCTAAGCTTCTAGTTTAATTTTCCTTCATACAGAGTTTGTGGAAAGGAAGGAGCATTTCTACAGAATTATGCATTCTAACATCAAAATTTGAAGTAGAGGGAATGAACTATGCTCCAAAAATGCCTCTTTCTCTAAGTGCTATGAAGGGACTCCAGGGTGATAAGCTGAGCTGGACATGTTTACAGTCCAAATATAAAAGTTTTGCTAGCAACTAATCTCGCCATTCCTATGTGAGAAAACTGGGTTATGTTAGAGCTGTGATCATTGCTGTCTATGTAATTAATTGCAAACTTTTTAAAATAAAACTATTAGGATGCTATAAAAACCCGTGATGCACTTATTTATTTACTTATTCATGTATTTAATATCAGGCAGTACATAACATTGCTGCAAAGAGCAAAATTCCTCTTCCAGCTGCTAACCTGCATGATTACATAGCATCAAGCCATGTATACCATAGCCAGAGCAGCAGCTGAACGTATCCTTCCCTGTTGCTATATGTAAAAGTTGAAACAAAACATTTCTGGTACTTTCTGTTGTCCTGAATGTGAATCCTAATGGCACAGTTGCATTACGCCACTGAACAGTGTCTCCTTCTATATGTGTGAGTGTGTACATACAGGTGGGAGAGACAAAAAAAAATGTTAACAAATGTCCTTTTAAAACTTGACTGGTTTTATACCTGCTGCCTGCAGCGATGTGTGATAACAAGGCAGTTCTTCAGCTCAGGGGTCCTTGTTTGATCGCAGCAACAGGAGGGGATTTGCTTTCCTTATCTGTGAGTAAGCAGCATGAACTCTCTTTAATCAGAAAGGAAAATTGTCCTGGTTTCAGCTGGGATAGAGTTAATTTTCTTACTAGCAGCTGGTGTAGCGCTGTGGTTTGGATTTAGGATGAGAATAATGTTGATAACACACTGATGTTTTTAGTTGTTGCCAAGCAGTCAAGGACTTTTCAGCTTCTCACACTGCCCTGCCAAAGAGAAGCCTGGGAGTGCACAAGAAGCTGGGAGGGGACACAACCAGGACAGCTGACCCAAAGTTGCCAAAGGGATATTCCATACCATATGACATCATGCTCAGTATATAACCAGGGGAGTGGGCCAGGAGGCGGTGTGGCTCAGGAACTAGCTGAGCATTGGCTCTGGGTGGTGAGCAGTTGTGCTGTGCATCACTTATTTTTATTCTTTTATCACCACCACCACCACCACCACCACCATCATCATTCTCTTCCTTTTCTGCCCTATTATACCATTTTTATCTCAACCCACAAATTTTCTCACTTTTTTTTCCATTTCAATTCTTCCCCCATCCCACTGCAGGGGGTGGTGAGAGAGCAGCTGAATGGTACTTAGCTGCTGGCTGGGGTTAAACCACAACCACAATGTACTAAGGCCCTTTTTGATGTCTCTGCTGTGTTATTTTTGTTTAGGAGGTCAGAATTTACACTATGTGTGTGTATGTATTTATAAATATTAAAATGACATATAAAGACCAGCTTTTATATCTCTCTCTCTCTCTTCATCTAAGCTGGCCCCTTTTTTTGCATAAACAATTACTTTCAAGCGGTTTGAAAATCAACCACTGTTTTTTTTTCCCATAAAATAACTATGTAGTATCATCTCTTAGCCAAAGGATACTTCAGTGTTTGTTCCCTACACAGACTCTTAATAATAACAAGATGAAGATATGGGCTAATATGTGTCATTTTCATACATATATCCAACAGAGGGAAAGGAAAGCATATGACTTTTTTCATGCCAGATGATTCAGTGCTCATCTTGGAAGAAGTATGCCTCCTGTCAGACACCTGCTCTAACTTTAATGAGATGTCTTCCCCAGTGCTTAATTTACTGCTAAAGAAATGTTTTTATGGCCTTAATTTTCCCTATGGTGATATATAACCCTAGACATCAGGTGGAGGAAATGTAATTTTTTTCCTTCTTCCTCCTCATCATCAGAATTGTTTAAAGACTTCTATAGAATGTGTCCTTTTACATGAAGAGCCATCATGATTGCAGAAACTGGTGATGATACATTAGGATGTAATGACCTCCAGACACTAGGTTCAGTTTTCAAAGTGATGTGGAAAAGAGATTTCAGACAAGCTGAGGAGATTTCAGAATTTGTCTTCATTTCTATTGAATAGAAATAAAAAAATTGTGAAATGTCATCTAAAAAAAAAATCTGAAAAAAAGCCACAACAAACCCAAACACCTGTGCATGGTAGAAAGCTTTTTGTTTTGTTTTGGACCTTTAAACTGTATGATATACTGCTATCTGAACATGTTGTTGATGAAAAAGAAAATGAAAAAAAGGCAGGATTTTTATTTTAAGTGAAAAATCAAAATTATTTGTTCTAAGAGTGTCAATACAAAACATTTGGAACATTGTCAGTGCTTTACTAGATTTTTCTCCTAGACAAACTTTAAGGGAAATCAATGTGACCTGTGAAGCATTTTCATTTTACTAAAATGGTATTTTTAGATGGAAACTTTCCTATCAAATACTTTCTTGGCCACTTCTTCTTTCTCAGCCACTTGTAATTGAGAAACCTACGGCTTGTGTTTTGAACAGTAACTTATACTATTGAAACCCTGAGACACAGCCATTAGAGCTGACCAGGATAATTCTTTTCTACCTGTTTAGAGGATGGCTCTTTTTCAAGCCTAATGGTTCCTGTTTTTCAAGGGTCTCAAGTCAAATACTTTCTTCCTGCTAATTTTGTACAAAGTGTAAATTATCACTGAATCTGACTCCAGTCTCACATATTTTTTCTACTGCATTACCATCCCAGTGATTTTGACAAGGTAACTCTAACTTTAAGAGTTAATATAAATGTCAAATTATATCTTGTATTTATGAAATACCAGCCTACATTTTCTTACATAACAGATTTAGAGAGAGGCAAAGCATAAATAGTTCCATATATTGTCAATTTCTTTCTAACTATTGTCCTTTATTGACACTTTTGATTAGTGTTACTAGTGTCATATAAATCAAAGGTAAATATGATACAGTTGTTTTATTTTTCTTTTATTTTAGAGCTTTGGGTAATGAACCATCATATTATATAGCAGACTAGTAAATCAATACAAGCAAGACAATTTATTAAGTTGATAGAATATACACATTCAAGTGCATCCTAGTCCAATATGTCTATCTTGCATGCTTGGTTCTAACTTTCACTTTCTTTGATGGAAGGTACTTAATCTTCCCAGTTTTCCATAACTGTTTCTGCCATAAGCATATTGTCTTCCTATTAGTGGATATTAGAGGAATGAGGATTATAGGAGCTGGCTTATGTGGCTGTCACCCACCCCTCAAAAAAGTTCTGTGTTCACAGATCTGCTGCTGACAGATGGAGAACACAGAGATGTATTGTTTTTCCACCAGATAGGATCAAGGTTTGTGTACTATGCCTGTTATATATAGTCTACAGTCTTTCTGTTAGATAAATATTGAAAGTCCCTTTTCTTTCTTGGCTGCCCGTTGTCACCACACCTTTAGTCTTGGGGACTTTTTCCTATTCTCTCAAAGAAGGCTAAATTCAGCTACCACTGAGAAAACTTGCTGGGAGCACTGGCAGAGTGACACATACACAGACACCATGATTGCATATGCAGTGTTTGCTGACAAAACCAGGCTGAGGAGAAACAGCATGTCACCACAGAATGGCATCCACAGTTTGGCCACTGTGGACTTTCATGTCTTTGACCCATATTATAGTTTCAGATTTGCCAATAATTTTTCACTGTCTGGCACAGGGATCTAGAAGTTATTTTCTACTAATGAGTGAATTAATAAGGGGGAGTTGTTTTGGTTTGGTTTTTTTTCCACAGCTGAATGGAAATTCAAATATATATACGCATACGTGTGTATACATATGGGGGTTTTTGTATATATCCCATATATATTCATAAAAATATTCTTAGCCGAAATGCAGGATTTTTCTGGGTTTATTTCTTTCTCATGAAACATTCTCATTGAAAGTACTTCATTTGAAATCATCAAGGTACCTCTGGATTTCATGTAATTTCTGCCATAGGAACTGCTTTGGGGCTCAGAAGACATTCTTTGCCTCTTCAGTCTTCTCTCAGAGTTCAATTTAACATATTTACATGATAACCTCTCTAAGACCAAAATAATTTCTGACATGCAACCAGTTTCAGTAAATAGGGTAAGAACTTGCCCTCTCCCACCACTGGTGCCCTGTGCTCAAGCTGTAGATTTTATATTCACAACACTGATTTGTTTAACAGGGATATATCATATCTCCCTCAACATGCATGGTCATGTCTGCCCCTTCACATGAAAAGGGAACATCCGTGGCTCTACTATTGATTTCTCAGCAAGAAATAAAAAAGGAGGAAGAGAAACAAAGGTCAGGAGAAATGAAAAACTAAAATAATTTTAGTAAATCTATGTTTGCTCTCTGTCTCTGTGGAGGGCTAGATACAGTACACCAGCTGTTTTTATTGAGGTCTCTGTCTTAAATGCAATATAAGTAATATGAATATTCTGGAAATTATGCTTCTGAAAGCATTTGTCCATTTCTGTAAAATAAAGCATTTTATTGTACATGGGAAGAGCTATCTATTTAAGTTATAAACCTGTTATAAATATGAAGATTAAGTTAATCTCATAGTTCTAGAATAGTAAGGTATCAGGGTTGTGTCTATATGGACACTCGGATGTTAATTTGCTGGTGGTCTAGGAACCCCTCAGTTTGTCACCTACATGGATGAAATAACGGATCAACCTGAGAGAAGATGGCAACAATTAGGACCATCATTAACTCATTGCTGTAGAATCTTTCTGGGTGGGAATTTTGATCAGACCCAGAGATTCCTCCAAGCAGCTCCTAGAAAAGCTGACCAGTACAACTTGTATACTTTGGTGAAGTGACAATCATCCTGGATGGTCAATCTGGCTGTCCCAGAGATTCTGCTGGGTGGTTCCTGATGCAAAAGCGACCTAACTGAACACAGATAAGATGCTTGTGGATGGTCAATAGGAAGTATTCCTGCACACATCTTTCTAGAACAGTCTTTCATAAACAGTTGAAATATTAATGAGATATTTTGTATGTAGTTTAAGATACTCAATAACAATGGGTGATGCATGTGCTGGAGTGGTCACACAGGACCACAGCCCAGCTGGATATAGGAATTCAGCAGAACAACCGTTGGCAGAGTCTCCCCTTATCCCGCTGAAGATCACTGTAAGGACCCTTGCAATGGAGACTTGCATCATCCTCTAGACAGCAACCGTCCTGTTCAAGAGATTGGATTCCTATATAAGTGTTACCTGATGCAAAGATCCAAATAAATTAGGGTTTATTTGTTTGTTTGGGGCTTTTCTGGGGTGTGTGTGTGTGGTTTGGGTTTTTTTTTAACAAAGATATAAATATTTGTGAAAGAATTAACAAGTATAAGATAATTGGCATAATATAAGCTGCATGATACAACTCCTGGTTCTTTTTGTGCTTTGCCTTTTTTAAAAATTATAAAATACAAATATCTCTTTGTCACTTGTATTTCTACACATGTGAAAGAGTATTCTTCTGCCCGTATGCTTCAATCATGTACATAATTACCAGAAATTGTTATCTTTAAATCCTCTTTTTTTTTTTTTTCAAAAAATTATAATGAGGTATAAACACTAATATATTAGCTCAAGCCATAAGTATAATTTCATTTCCAACCACCAAATAACAGGAAATATCCTATCCTAGAAAACAGTCTCCAAAGTACAGATGAAGAATCTCCTTGGTCAGTGAGTTTGAAGCTAGAATAAAATTTATGTTAGGTGACCAATATGGGCATGCCGACAAATGGGAAGACACTGTGCTCTCAGAAACTGCATTTATCTTGGGATGCTGAGATTAGTTCCTCTGTTTCAACCAGTTCTCTAGATCTTCACCAGAAGCAGGAGAGGTAGGCTAGTTCTGTCTGCTATGAAATACTGCTGGAGCCTGCAAAACCTGTCTACTTAGTCTGGAATGGCTTTTTAGTATCTTAAAATTCTTCACAAGTAATTTGAATTCGAATTTGAATTGTGAAATGCTGTTTTGAATTAGGTTGAATGTTAAGAGTCTAATTTACCAACTGTTAGTCCTATTGTTGAACATTGCACATAGTTAACATAGCTTCTGAAATTACTTTAGTACAAAACAAATACAAGCAACTTACTGTATATTACAAAGCGTAAAATCCAATTGGTGCCTTTTGATATTAGATGGATTTAGTACACTGGAAGTGGATATTCACAAATTGTTCTCTGCATTTGAATAATGAATTGTCATGAACCTTATTTAATTACAATGTTTGCTTTTCTCAAGTAATTTTTCTTTCTCTTATTATAAAGGAAAAGTACATTTATAAAGTAATACACTCTAATTATAGGAGAAATCTGTTGACTCAAAGAGCATTACACAGGAAACCTATTCATTTAAAAGGCTGATTTATTTAAATGTATTCGGCAGGGATATTGTCAAGAATGTTTAGTTTGTTTGGGGTTGTTGATTTTGCAGGCTATTTTACTTGGCTGGGTAAATCTAGAAGAACAACATCTTAGAGGGCAGATGGACGAGCGACAGTGATGGTCCAGTGTTGGGATCTAGCTTTGCAGAACATGATCAAATTGAACTGAAGACTTCTTCACATTTCCAAAACACTAGGCAGTTGTTTTTATCTGGAATTTAACTACGTTTTTCTTTATGTCATCATTCCTCAGTAAACTGAGGAACGGAGAAAAGAAGGCTATATGTACATGATTTTTGATGACACCCTGTAAACATACCTTAAGTGATATATCCTTTTTTGATATAAGGTGTACCCTTAGGTGCTCACCTGACACTTAGGAAAATTAGTTTCTCTGTGTCGCAAATGAGAAGCAAGGAAATACGAAGCATTTAGCATAGTGTGGCCAGGAGGACTAGGGAAGTAATTGTCCCCCTGTACTCAGCACTGGTGAGTACTGTGTTCAATTTTGGGCCTCTCACTACAAGAAAGACATTGAGGTGCTGGATTGTGTCCAAATAAGGGTCTCTAGACCTTTTGCCAGCAACAAAGCTGGCGAAGGGTCTAGAGAACAAGTCTTATCAGGAGTGGATAAGGGAACTGGGGTTGTTTAGCCTGGAGAAAGAAAAGGAGGCTGAGGGGAGACCTTATTGCTTTCTACAACTACCTGAAAGGAGGTTGTAGCCAGGTGGCGTCAGTTTCTTCTCACATGTAGCAAGGGATGGGATGAGGAAACAGCCTCAACTTGTGCCAGGGGAGGTTTAGGTTGGATATTAGGAAAAATTTCTTCACTGAAAGGGTTGTCAAGCATTGGAACAGGCTGCCCAGGGAAGTGGATGAGTCACCATCCCCGGAGGTATTTAAAACATGTGTAGATGTGGTGCTTAGGGATGTGGTTTAGTGGATGGACTTGGCAGTGCTAGTTCTACAGTAGGATTCGACGATTTTAAGGGTCTTTTCCAACCTAAATGATTTTGTGATTCCATGATTTTACTTTCAAGTATAATACATTCAGTTTGATGCCTCACTTCTAGTTTGGGGAGCACAACAAAACATCTTCTATAGGAGATTACACAAGGTACAACCTTATCAACCTCTTTGTCTATAGTTTTCCAAATCTAGAACTCACAGGACTAGTTCAGTCTCCAGAGTTGGTAAAACTTTTCCTTCTCTTGAGGTCAGTAGTTGTAGGTTTTGGTAATATGCCTACCTCTCTACTGGTAACTTGCTCAGCATAAAAAGGAATCACATAGAATCACAGAAATGGTTTGGGTTGGAAGGGACCTCAAAGATCACCTAGTTCCAACCCCCCTGCCATGGGCAGGGACACCCTCCACTAGACCACGTTGCCCAAAGACCCATCCAACCTGGCCTTGAACACTCCCAGGGATGGGGCATCCAGAACATCTCTGGGCAACCTGTTCCCAGTGCCTCACCACCCTCATAGTGAAGAATTTCTTCCTAATATCTAATCTAAATCTACCCTCTTTCAGTTTAAAACCATTACCCCTCATCCTATCACTACATGTCCTTGTAAAAAGTCCCTCTTTTTTACAGCTTGCTTGTAGGCCCCTCATCTCATTTCTGAGTTCATCAGATAGATACTGGAAAATAAACTCATTTGGCAGCTGATGGGACAAATTTTTTTCCATCTTGGGTCCAGACAGTTGATGTTCTTTCAAATATCCCAGGAACAAAACAATTCTTAAAACAATTCATCGCAGTATCTTCCATTATCAGCATTATTTGCAGTTGTTTGAATTGTTTTCCTGATTGCCTCTTTTTCCCATCATGTGTTGGCTTTCTTGATCTATTTTGCCTCTAATGATGTTGGCACAATGGAAGTCATCCTTTCCTCTGGTGTCAGTGCTGTTAGCTTCTGTGTTGTCATCCATCTTTTCTATCAGAATACCTTTAGGTGGTAAGTCTTGAAGTGAAGATTTGTTGGGCATTCATTTGCTCCCAAAATTGTCGGAAGTAGAAAAGGGCAAAAGCCAGAAATATGGTCTACTGTTACAGACAGAGAGAGTCTTGGAAAAGGAAATTAGTGCAGATGCATTTTAAAACTAACATAGAAATACCTGTCTACCTGCCAACTAATGATATTTAAATAACAGTAGACCAAAGGAATTAACTCAAAAGGTTATGAGAATCTTTACAAAAGAAACTAACATGTACTTTTACAATGGATATTGCAAGTCCAGGGCAGCCATCACGCTTTGTGCAAGCTGGGATTGTCAGCTTCAATATGCACTTTTGTTTTAATAGGAGTTTTGTCTTAATCAGAAGTAAACCAGTATCTGTCGTCCTGATTCAAGAAACCCAGAGCTCTGAACACTTTGTAGCTGTTTAATGGGTCATAGACACTGGTTTTCCTGACTGCTAGTTTTACGGCAGGTTTTTTCCTTAGAATAGCATGTGCCGTGTTTGTTACTGAACTTGATTTGTTAGCATTGCAGTCTGAATCCCTGTTTCAGGCTATAACTGAGCAAATGGGGGACCACTAAATAAAGGCACAGAAGATGCAATTAAAATAGTGAATGTGGAAGGTTTGCAATCTTCAGGCCATCCCAAAGGAAGACATTTCTTGACATTTCGGAGCTTACTGAACAGTGACGGATAAGCTGATTTAGCTGCAGTAGTTTATAATACCATCATCTGACAGATGCCTGCCCTGCTGGGATCCCTGCAGACAAGGATGCACAGACCTTAGTTCACATTAGTTTAAACTGTCCCTGAGGTGGGTTTAATAATTGTTGTTATGTCCTGTTCTGCATCATGTATGTGTGTGACAACTTTCAGAAGAAACAGTCCTGTGAGAGCAGTAATGTCTTTCAGTCACTGAAGGACCAGAAATTCGGAGCTTGGTGGTTTTTTTCTATCACATTCACTTTCCACCTTGACAAGATGATTTTTCAAATGAGGCTGGATGTTCCCATTAAACAACGGGGTTTCAAAGTTGGTTGCCGTCTAATAGAGTTTCATCAAAATGCTTTGGCTTAATGATATGGCTTCTTACTCATGCACAGGACAGCCTGGACTGTGCCTGCTTGGCATTGCCTTGAATTGCGACCGTGCAGTGCTGTTCCTCCCAAGCAATGGCATTCTCAAAGCACAGCACCTTTCTTTGTCACAGATATTTCTCCCAGAGAGCTGGGACAGGAAGAGAAAGGAGACCTGTGAGCAATCTTTTCAGCCCTCTATGCACACATGTGTATCATCCATATCTTACAGTTATTAGAGGGAAGTTCACATTTTGATGGATAGCAATGCTAGAAGAAATTTAACTTGTCTGTTGTGATTGTACTCAGTGCTCTTGATGAAACTATGAAATTATCTCACATTCTTCCTTCTGCTCGTCAGTGTAGCATTTAAATGCCAAAGCAATTTTTGCCTAAAAAAATCAGCAATGGATTATAAAAGAGGACATTTTTTCATGACACTGTATATCAATCCACTTCCAATTTTCTGTTGTTTCCAGCAGCATTTCTTTATGTTCCCTTTTTCTATATTCCATGGTGAGAGTGAAATAGATTCATGCTGAAGCTGGAGGTTTTGAAACCTTCCAAGAACAACCAACTCCATCAATTATCATCAGCCATTTCTCTGTGGGTCAAGATGGGCAGTTGCCTTTGTGTCTACCACAGAATGCTAGTTAACACCTTAAAGATTTGCATGACAAAACATCCCAGCTCAAGCTAAGAGCTTTAGAGAAGTCAAAGGAAGAACAACACAGGAGATGTATTGGGGAGTCTTCACTGTTGCTCCTGGGGATGTATAGCTATTTGGACTGTCAGTGTCCAGAAAGGCAGTCAGTACCTAGCTAGCATGTAGGAATGGTATTCTTACCTCAGCAATGATCAGCAGTGGACTATGTTGCAGATTGTTCATGTTTCTCCATAGCCATGAAACAGTGAGAGTCCTATCCTGGTGCCTTGTGCAGCCCATATGATGTGAAAAGCAGATCTAGATGTATTCTCATTTTACCTAATATTTCATAGAGTTCAAGGACAGAACGCCTAGATGACTTTCTCACTTCTCTGTTTTCATAACCCTTTTTTCTTCTGCAATGCAGATAACTTCTGTTTGGGGGAACAACAACCAGATATTACCATTGATTGCAAGTGCTCACACACCTTTCCACTGCATCACTGGATAAAATTTGTAAAACGCATACAGAGACTTCAGAAACATGAGCTGTTACTGATAGTTGTCATACTACTCCTTGCCAACTCCATGAAATCCTGGGCACAAAACCACACTTTAATAAATAGTTTTATTTTAAGTCTGAGCAGTGTAAATTTCAAATATGAGTAATTTATACAAGTGGGGGTTTTTGACAGTGGTGAAAACTTTTGATTTATTACACCTTAATGCAAACTCAGCTTATGTTCTAAGTGTAAATGTGTTGTTTGGAAATTTTTGTGTTAAACATGCTGTGATCTATCCAACCACACCTCCTCCCACAAGAGATATACTAATCCAGACGTTGATCCTGGAGTACAGAGTAGCTCATATTAGTTGTTAGAATAAGAATGCCATCTGCATTTTTTTCACTAATACTCATAACAAAACATATGATGATATCATCAAGCTACAACCTTTGCAGAAGTGGTTAAGAGGATATGAGGAAAAAGGAAAGTGAATGTATCCATCTTTATAGTCCTTTCCACCTCTCCTTCTATAGCAGAGAAGATGTTTTTCACAGCACTATCTACGTTGTGGGGAGGCATCGGGTCCACAGTGGGACATGTGTGAAGGACAGAGTCGGACTTCTTCTCTGTTGGATTGTTTGGACTGAGGGTCTTTGTACATGTGACAGCGTTGCTGGGATCTAATAGTTTTGGTATGATTTGGGCAGAATGTACATGTAGAATGAGATACTGCTGTGGTTACACATCTAGCTAATTAGGTGGCTAGGAGGTAGGGATGTTTAAAATCTCTCTTTGGTGTCAACTGCTTGATTAGAAATGATAGGCTGCCCACAACTGGATTTTTGTGGAAACCTCAAGACAAATGGAGACCATGCATTTTAATCTCTGTATTGTATTTTCTTGATATTTTTGTTACACAGGGCAGCTTTTATGTCCCATCTGAAAACTGCATGCAGCATGCATACAAATGGCATAAGGACCTCTGTCTTCTGCTCTTCAATGCTCAAAGAGGACTTCACATGTACTACACCCTCATAATGAAGGAGATCCCTGATTTACCACAGCTGAAGTTGGGTAAGTGAACAGACATTTAAAATCACTGAATATTGTACAGTGCTGCTTTTTCAATACACATTTTAGTACAAAAATTCTTGGGCTGTTCTGAGATTTTAGAGGATTTTTGTCCCTGTTTTCTGATTAGTGTTTATTTTGGCACACCATTAAAGATAACTGCTGTCTCAGATTATGTAAATTCTTTTATAGAAACTGAAAATGGCCTGATGTGTAGAAGGGTAAAATTTTTTGATAATTTTTCCAAAATACTTGTCTTTCTGTGATTTTTTGTCTCAGTTGCTTTTTAAAGACTTGAACTTCCAGTTCTGAATTGCCATGAGATCTGGGGAAGATTCTAGCATTTCTTTTTCCTCTCGAGCAAACATTTTTTTAAAAACTAAAAAGAAAAATCTGAAAGGTGATATGAGTGTTTTTGAAACATACTCCCTCATTTACTCTTTGCAATATATTTCTTCCCTGCCAATTACATAATTACATCTTGCTTTTAAAAATTATTCTGTTTTTCTTCCTAATTCAATTGTTTAATAGATTTTCTGGGTTTGGCAGAAGCATTTTTTTGGCTGGTCAGGCCTGTTGGGACCATTGTACAAGTGCTGGCTGGCTGGATGTGCGGGATGGAGCTCTGTAATTTGTGTTTAGTCATGTTTGTAATGACAGTATGAGCTCCTGTGAAAATGAGGCGCATCCCTGACTAATTCCTGCTCTCCCACCTGTTTCTTTGAATTCAAGGAATGTGGCTCATGATTTCACATCTGTGGTTTTGTGTCTTTGTATTTCTGTATACAGGTATTGAAGTTATCGGTTTGTTGCAGAAATAATTATATTAGGAGAGTTGATTGCATTGGCCAGCAGATTTAAAAAGAGAGCATAAAACATTTTCCTGTTTCACTGTATAGTGCTTGTGTACAAGAGCTCTCAAACATAATACATTGTGCTCTACAGACTTACGAGCTTGATAGCTCCTATTTTCCACTTCATGGATTGTTCCCCAATATATATTTCCCTTCAAGATATCCTAAAACTCATAGAGTGGGAAGAGCACATACTGTGTTATTCATTCTAGTTTTGAGAAAAAAAAAAAGTGTAGCATTTTTATTTGCAACTTATGAGCTCTCAGGCAGAATCCAACATGCAACAAAACTCATGCTTCAGGCATCTTGGTTATCAAACACATTAATAGATGATTTGTGTCTCACCTGGACAGGTATATAGGTTGGGTGATGGCAGTTATGTACGGTTGGTTGACCACAACTCGAGAACTACCCATGTACAGGCTTTCTAAATACAATTAGCTTGGTTTTCAAATGACTAGTGGTACCAAAGCGGGCACTTCATTTGCAAATGTGCTTGTTGTAACGCATGCAAATTTGCTAAATGCAAATACAGTTTTTTGCCTCACGAGAAGAGCGCTGTTTGCATCATTTTATTCACAGTCTGAAAATCCATCAAAGATTTGATTTTAAGGTGAATCTTCTGACTCCTGTTGCAAAACTCAGCAAAATCATGGGACGTAAGATTCACACAGTATGATGAATATTAAAGAAATGTTTATATCTGTCTCCTTACAATCACTGGGGAGAAACAGGCCCATTTAGGACAATAAAATATGTTGTCTGACAAGTAGTGCTTTCTACCTTGGGATGGCATGAACTGCACCTTGTATTTGCTTACTTTTTTCCACTGACCAGGGGGAGAATGTAAATGACTCATTCAGTTGTAAACATCTGTATCTGGTCATATTAATCTCATAATAGGTTTCTAAAGATAGTTAAGATAAATCCGAGACTATAAATCTCTGCAGACTTTCTTAATTCTTTTTTCTAGCTCCCTAAGTAGTAGATTAAAAAAAAAAAAAAAAAAAGCTTAGTTTAGACATTAAAAGTGGGAATGATTGTTTCCAAACTTTTACCAGCTGAGGATGTAGCTTTACAATGCGCTACCCATCTCAGTCTGTCCTTTCCCATTCCTTAGAAGAGTCATTTGGGGATTGGGAAGGGTATTGGTAGTTCTGCTTTGTTTCTTTACGGATTCTATTTGAAAGTTCCGCATTGCAAAATCAAGCTGCCAAAGTTGGACAATTGATTTATGTCCTTCTTTGCCTTATAGTCTGTGGTGCATTTAAAGTTGAGTGTCCCTGTGCTGGATTCTCTCAGGACTACATCAAAGCACTGCTGCTTGCTGTGGGAGTGGAGAGGTACTTCACACTCCAGAAGGCAGTACAGAGCTGCCTGATCTTTTACTCGTCAGACATCTGGTATGGCTTACACAGTCCTGCGTAGCACAATAGGGAGAACCATTTCTTGCACATCATATGCTCAGACTTTGCAATGGTGAGACTTTGCATTCAGTTCTGGAGTTGGCCATAAATACCACAGGCTAATGAGCAAATGTCTAGTAAAAGAGAGGGTAGACAATAAAAAGCTACATTCTGTTGGCTTTGTCCTGACAACAACCTTCCAGAACTTCTACAGGTTTAGTGGTCCAGGTTACATGGGCAGAAGTTGTACCTGCACCTCTACAAGGACAAGATGGGTTGTGGAGTGCCTGCATCCGAACAGAAACTTGTCTGTCGGGGAAGAATATCAAATGACCTATTTCTCACATGAATAAACAGCAGAGCATTAACATTTCACAGCTACTGTTCTCAAATCTGATTTCTTTCTTTGTGTTTTTTTCCCTAGAGGAGCTATCTGTAGAGGAGACGTTGTCCCAGCTTTGTACGGAACTACAGGTATTTTCTTCAACAGAATCTGCCCATACTTTTTTTCAAGTCTATTTTTCAAGTGCACTGAGACAGCCCAGTCACGTATCAGAGTGGGGAGAAAGGGAATTTAGTGCCAGCAGAAAGTTTGTTGAATGTTTCTTTTTCCACCAACAATTTCACATAATTTTGATCAGTCACTTACAAGGTGTTTCTGTCACTTTTAACAAGTCACCAGCTGGATTGCTTTAACATCCTTCAATGAGCCTAGCCCTGAGTGTCAGAGTATGCAGAAAAAAAATTATTTGGGGGTAGTTTGCAATTACAGCTTTTATGCTGACAGAAGAAAAAGATCCTTTGGCAGGTTGTACAACCGTATCTTTTCAAATAAAAATGCCTAAATGTGTAGGGAGGCTCATGGGAGCAAAAAAAATGATTTTGGCAGAAAAGTGACTGAACTACTCTCTTGAACTTGCTTCTGCCATGTTTATTTCAAGTGAGGCACAGACAAGTCGTCAAGGGTGCCAGGAAAAAATGCAAGCATCAGCTGATCACTGGGGAAAATGCTTTGTAATCAGAGATTTAATAGATTTGATTTGCTCAGTTTATTAGCCAGAGGGGCAGCATAGGGAAGCATAGGGAAGAATGACAAAATAACAATTAACGGAGGGAAGCTGAAGCCAAAACAAACTGGAAGTACATTCACACTTTAGTTACTAATAGTGGACTGATGTTTGTCAACCATGGTGAAAAATGTTTGAAATGACAAATTTCTTAATTTTAAGTCATGACGGATACTTTGCAAGAAAACTGATTTCATATAAATTTGATTTAGAGAAACAAAAGTCATTTGGCTCAGCTCAACTAGATTTAGAAGCTGTAAGGGTAGAGGAGGTCAGACAACACAATCTAGAGTCTCCTTTGGACTTATTTTCCAAATTGGCTTGGCATATATCAGAAAATGCCAGCATTAATTTATCTTTATTTTCTAATTCCTGCCCAATTTTTGTTCTCCCAAAAAGCTTATTGACTTGTTTTGCATGGCAATATTAATAAAGCCAGACTGTTGTTTGAAAGCTGCAGGGAACAGCTTAGCAACAGATAGGTGAACACAACAGCTAGAACAGCTGGTTCTCTGGGCTGTTATAAAAACTTTGATTTTCCTGTGCGCCATGAAAACATTTTGCCTTCGCATCCTGGGTTGATAAATTTCTATCCATCTGTACATAATTTGATGATAAAGACAGTGAATTTGCAGAAACTCATAAATGTTGAGATCTTGTACAATATTGGTGGGACATAGGCGCAGCATTGACCATCACTGCAGTGTAAGTGCTGAAGTCATATGTACTTCTGTATGGTGTACAGATTAGTATTGGCAATACTCTCCCAGTATTTTGCCTCTAGGAGTATGTGAACTGAAACCATTTCTTTTCAGCAGAACATACGAAAACCAGTCATTTATAAAGGAAGAAAATACTATTAAAAACCACACAGAGAGAAGCCTGTGGGGTTAGTCTCCCATTACCACTGTGTTACCAGAGCCAGGTCCATTTTCAAAATTAAATACGAACAAGAGAAGAAAAAAAAGTGAGTTTAACCTGCCATAGCTTTGTATTCAGTCCAAGAACACAGCAGATACTTAAAGCAGTAGAAAGTGGAAGGGAAATATTTTTTTAATTGTGTGATTGATTTGTAAACAAACAAACAAAAATAACTCCTCAAAAAACCCTCTCAATTTGTTTTGCGTGACAGTATTGTTAAAGCCAGACTACCCTGAGTAGGGCTTGGAAGGTGCAATCACAGGGAACAGCCCAGCAGCAGGTATGTGAATGGAGTAGCCAGAATCACATTTGTTGATCATTTTAATTGCTGGGTTTTGCTCTGAGGAACTGAGTCCTTGGGATTTGGCCTGCGTCGCTAGTGTTGATAAGCTCTGGTCCTGTGTGTGGCAGTGCAGACTCTCAAAATTAGTAGTAGGCATTGTCTTTTCCTTCCTTCCTTCCTTCCTTCCTTCCTTCCTTCCTTCCTTCCTTCCTTCCCTCCTAATATGTTCAACATGTTATAAACCAATACACTAGAAAAATACCCATCATACACCTATTCCTAGTGTAGCTTGCATTAATAATGCATCTTCTTTGAAGGCTGTTTTCAGTTTATGATGTAAGAGGCTGCTTACTGATTAAAGAAAAAAAAATAAAAATTGACATACAGCTTATAAAATTGAGTGGAGTACATAATGTAGTGCCCTGACTCTGCAAAGAGAAATATTTGGGCAGAATCTTTTGTCTACCAGCATCCCTTTGATTTTTCCAGTACCAGAATGGGTACTGGAGCTTGTGCCATTTTGGACAAGTCGTTAAAACAGAACGACACCCAAACAATGTAAACTCAGTGACAATATCTGTGCTATCCACACACACATTATCTCTGTTTCTTTCTCTCTCGCACAGACAATTTACTTTTAATCACGATTTAGCTTGCAGTGTCACCAATCTGTAAACTACCTGCATAATGAAATGGGAAAAATAAGCAGGCTTTCAGCTAGGCTGCAGTCCTAACCAAAAAAAGGCCTGGCCAAGAACTGATAAGCGATTCCTTTGTTATAATTTCTGGAGTATTTCTGGTAGTATTACAGGTTTTGTGGAAGCAGGTAGGGACCCTAGGAATAGATGGATGAAGGCTCAGTTCTCTACTCTTTGTGCCAAAACATGGAGGTAAAATGAAATGTCTGTCTCTTGTTAAAGAAATGGTGAAACCAGGGAGATTGATATGCAGAGACTTTGCTGCTGACATGCACTTCCTGGGCTGCAGAGCTTCAGCGCAGAATTGCAGCCTGGAGCTGGAGGGCACGGAGAGCCCCAGCATGTCCTAGTGTGGGAGAGAAGCAAGAGCAGACTCTGAGATGTCTGTTTTCATCATGTGTTGAGGACAGAGTGTTTTGGTTTTGGGTTTGCTGTTCATCCCCCCCAGTCACCCATCTGGTATCCTAGTGTGACATGGCTGAGAAGGCTGCTTTTGCTATGAAAAAGGAGATGATGGGCCATGGTTTATTATTTCAGAGCATCCAGCACCATCTGGTGGATAATTTGGAACCCACTTTGATTTTTTTTTTTTTTGCCCAATGACTATATCTGCAGTAAAGTGTCTGCAAAAACTGAGGCTGTTTCCACTTCTTGCTCTCCAATTGTGCAGCTAAAACCCTTTATGCTAAAATATGTGGCTTTTAAAGAGTAAAATCAAAAGTCTGACCAGCTTTATCTGGGGTAAAATAACTGAAAATAGTAGCTTTAATAATAATTCTGAATCAAGAGTAATTTTTCTTGTTGTTCCTAAAAGGACTTAATCTAACATACAAACTGATTTTCTTTCATGACACTGTCTTGATCTCAAAAGGTCCTTTCTCTCCTCCAGCTGCTGAGCAATCCAGAGAAGATAGCAGAACAGATAAGCAAGGATCTCACCTGGCTTTGCTCCCACCTCCTGGCCCTGTGGACCCAGTTCCTGGAGGTGGCAACGCTCCATCCAGAAGTCACAGCTTATCTGACTCAGGAACATCACATGCTAAGGGTAATGTGAAGAAGTTAAAAGAAACTTCAGTAATGGAAATGTCCTGATAGACATTAATGATTTTCCTGGATAGAAATTACCTCCTGGCAGAAATTAGTGATTTACCTGGATATATATTTCCAATAGTATTCTGCCCATATGAATATTTACTTGAAATGGGGTGAGCAGGACAAGAGGTTAAGAAGAGGTGAAGCCCAGGATTTGAAATTACAGATTTCAATTTCTGCAATGAAGGCTGTTGCTTTTATGGGACCCAGGATCCTGTGTAAAATGAGTGCGCTTTGAACACCGGAATCACACATGGAACAGGAGGTGGATAGGAAGAGGTAGATATTGCCTGTACTCGGTAGATATCCATAAATCATAAACATTTGTTTTAAAAAGCATAAGCATCCCAATGACAAAAAACCCAAAAAGATTGTTTCAACTTCTTTCACAAAACGACCATGAGAAATATAGATTTGTTCTCTTCATTATGTCATATATATATATATATGGTTCTTGCCTTTTTCCTACTGAGGAGAAATATTAATATTGTTCATGTGAAAATTGCTTCTTGAACTTGATGATAAAGAAGGCACAAAAGCACTTATCTTTTGAGGTAACTTTGTCAGATCTGCTTATCTGATTAATTCAACAAGAGCTGTGTCTTCCATTAGGACATTTTTGGTTATTGACCAGATATCAGTTCAGCGCATCACCATGGTCTGATCTAATCATTAGAGTAGTGACATAGAGAAAAGAGCTGGATTCACCTTGCTTAGCTTTAGGAGTCTGCAGTGTAGGTATTGAGATCTCAGCTTACGTTCTGGTTCCTGTCAAAGTCAGTGGAGGTCTGGTTACTCTCCAGAGTGACCAGAACAACTCTCTGTTTGCTCTCTCCAAGAACATGGTTGAGCTTGAAAAAAAGGAGGCATAAAATTCCAGAAGAGGTGACTGAGTGACTGATGCTGAGAGTCCCCTGGCTAGTTTGACCGCGTCTCCCTTGACTCTGAGAGGACCTGGGTGTCTTTCAGGCAAAGGACCCAATTTGTCTGCTCCCCGCTCCAGCAAGGTCAATCCCAGCCTGGATTTTTGTTCCAGCCTCGACTGATGTCGACTGCCTGCTGTACCCTTGGCAAATTACATACGTTTGCATGCTTCAGTTTCTCCTCCCCCATATAAACTTTGTGTATCGATACTTTCCCAGCTCTGGAAAACAGTTTCAGAGCCCAAGATGAAAAGTCATACTATTAAGATACAGGCTTTTTGAAGGGACTTCTTTTTTCCAGAAAGGCCGTTTGTTAAAGCACAGCTGGGATTTGGGGAGGTGCCAAGATGCTATGACATATGCTTTTTGCTGCCATTTTCTGACACTGTAACAGAGGTCATTTTTACAAATATTATTAGTAATGTATGGGCTGCAGTTTAACAGCTTAGTACATTTGATTGCATATTATGCTTGATTCATTTAAAATCAAAGCTTATTCCAGGGCAGATAGCAGCACTGAATTTTTTATAGCTTATTTCACACTCCGTGCTCTGCCAGCCACTTCAGATCCGTGACTCTTTTGTAATTGATTATTCAACACTGAACAGATCCATGAAGATATTTGAAGAGCTCTCATTTGTAAGTATCATGACATAGGCAGATGTGTTTCTACCATGATAGGTCTTATTCTTCTCTGGACTGATATATAAGACCTCCTTTGCTCTCTTGGGAGTCACTGTGCATGTTCCCATAGAAGAGATGATCAGTCATGAATTGTTCTAATTTAGTAACTCGCTCCACTGCTGCTATATGGTTGGCATGGTGGGAAAGGAAGAAATCTTCCCCACTTTAAGAATACAAGGGAAAATGGTAAATTTCACAGCTTTTAGAAAAGTAGTCGGAAGATGCAAGTAAGCGAGTCTTGATTTACTGTCAAGGGACGCTTCTGATCTCCTGGCAGAATACGCAACACCACCAGCTGCTTTGTGCAGGACTGGGAAAGTGAAGCACAATTGAGCTCTTTGGATTTTTCTGTCACCAGAGTGGTGCAACACAGTCGGAGCATGCTAAGGAATCTGGTGCTGACCGTCCCTGCTCTGTTATTAGCCTGATTGTACTTGGCACCTTTCAGTACATCTTAGGTTTAACTTGTGTGTTTCTGCCTCAGGTGAGGAGATTCTCAGAAGCCTTCTTCTACACCGAGCACCAGAAACTTGCCGTGCTCACGTTCCAGGAAGGACTGTAAGTAACCCGTTAACCCTCCCCTGTCACTGGAACGACTGAAAATGTAGTTTAAAACATTTTGTAATCAAGACTGAGGTATTTTTCTGCCAGATATGGAGGAGTTTGGTTTGAGAGAAGTCACCAGGTCTGTTCTAGCTCCATATTGTAAAACAATTGAAATCAGTGTCAGAAGTAAGTGACTCCGATCAGGCCCCAGAAATTATTAATTTCAAGATTCCTATATTCTAGGGATACAATGCAGGAGATCCTCTTTCCTCACCTCTTTTCTCAGTTGCAGTTGGGTGCATTGCTCTTCAGAGCGCATCTCCACCAACACCACCAGCCTTAGGGCAGGCAGAAATATTTTTTTGTATCTTTCTTCAATTAGCTTCCTAAACAACTACACTGGATCCAGTACTGGTACTTTTAATGGGAAGTGACTGCTGACAAGCAACAAAAGCTTAACATTTAAAGATTTGCTTTTTATTGTCCCTAATATACATTTTTGGGAGTAGGCAGTCATGGATTTCTTTTGGTGTTCAGTCCAGTCCTACTTTCTATAGCAGAAAGGATCTTTAAATGCAAACGGGAGCATTAAACAGCCAATGCAAAGCTGTGGATGTTCATCAGATAAAGCAGTGGAGGATGGGAATGGGGAATACCACCACGTAAGCTGGAGGAACTGTGGGAGTGATGTGAGCTCAGGACTGGTAACTAACTGATCAAGAATTAACAGCGCAAAAAAGTTTGGAAAAACAAATGTTGCACTAGGCTGCATTAATAAAAACATGGTATAAAACATTGACAAGGCTTCTGCTTGACACTTCTTTCTTGGAATCAAGCTGGGTTATATGAGGAGCCAGTTTTAAAGCTACACCAGGGCAAATCCTGTCTTCACTTTTAGCCAATGATCCCAAGTGGAGCACATGGGTAATACTCGGGACCTGACCCCTGAAGGCAGAGTTCAAAGAAAGGTGCTCAGATTTTAATTTCTGAATAATGATGGATGTCTGGATTATTTGTCCACTGAAACAGCCTGTCACCATGAGGGGACCACAGCATTACCAGTGTGGAAACCCATCTTTCCGAAGGGGCTTAAAGGCTATGACATCAGGCCCTGTCACGATGGTGAGGCTTGAGACATCTGCTTCTGACCTAGTGCAAAGAAGAAAATTCTTTCTCAGAGCTGTCACTAGGGACATTAGGGCTGATTCGGTGTTGATGGAAAGGGCCATGACTTCATTAGTGGATGGGTTGTCCAAGGCTACCTCGTTCTGCCAAATTAGAGCAGCACCATGGCTGCAGGGGACCAGCTGTGCTCACTTACTCCTCCGACGTCAGGTTTTAAGTGAGCTGTGTACAAGGAAAACCCCACGTCAAGATCCTGAGGTGAGGGCACAGACAGTCATGGCCCCATTCAAGCAAACATAACCCTGCACAGGGGGAAGTGTAATTGCATGAAGAGCTTTTAGTTCTCCAGGCAGCCACAGAAGTAGCCCATTTCCTACAGATATACATAATTTTTCCTCAGTGATTATCAAGGAGGCTGAGAAAAAAAAAAAGTAAAGTAGTTTCCAAACTTTAAAAGTTGACCCACGTAGTTAATTTTGGTCTATACAGACTCATGGCAGAATCATGTTTTCTTTTCGATTATGATAGATGATGTAGTTGGAAAAACAGAGTCTTGGCTGCCAGAGTATTATTAATGTTGGGGGTGGCAGTAGGGAGTATTAATTGGGTTCACCGAGTCTCCAGGTGAGATCAGCTCTCAGACTGCCAGATTCTGTACAACCACCTCAAACAGTAACAGATTTTTTCCCCCAGTTCTTTCTTCCTTCTTAGCAAACAAGAGCTTTTTTTTCTTGCCTCCTGTACTGTTGTGAGTTCTGTGTGAGGCCATGCACCCACATGCCTGGCAGCATTTGACTGCTTAGACAGGAGACGACACACCATTTTCAATAGGTTGGGTATCACACAGAGTGGGAGCCTCAAGCAGGTGACATATGCTCCCTTTTTTTAACAGAAAAAATATTTCTTCTCACACCTTTCAATATCAATGATTCATCTTTTTTTTTTCCAGAGATTGGTCTCAAAGCAAGGTTAGTTTATTATTTTTACATGTGGTCTTTAGTAAAATGCTGATGCTATTAATTAATAAGTCAGTGAGAATTTTATCACGGTGCTAAGACTTAACTTCAAACACCCAGGTGTTGCTGCAGGCAACAATGAGCAGTTAGCTGTTTGTGACCCCTGTCTGAGTCATGTTTTAGCAACCAATAACTTGTTTATCTTTGAGGAAAAAATAACTGGCCTACAAGTAAGGGCAGATGACGGACAGCAACAATTATGTTCTGAAGGTGAAGCTGATGTACTGACCGGGAGAAAATATTTGTGTCTGAACATTGGACTCTTCCATGCTGGTTCGAGGACAGGCCAATTGAATTACAAACATGTTGTTTGAGTTTTGCTTCATAATGTATAAAGTGTGGGGTTTTTCCAGTTAACTGTCACATCGTGAATACCTGCCTTCTGCCAATGATAATCTGAAACATTGTCATTGGGCTGTCCTATGGGATCTGTGACTATGGGATCAGCTTTCAGTTGACTGTCTATGAAAACCTTGTTGCCTTCCTCTTTATTCTGTAGGATAAACAGACTAATTTATCAAAGACTCCATAAAAATAAAGAAACTTGTATTTCATGTTTTCCTTGGTTTTTGAGGAAGATGCTTACATAGGAAAGCTCATCAGAAGTAAAAATTATTGTATTTATTATAGACAAACCCACATCTGTATGCCAGTTTAATGTCACATACCCTGATGAAAGCCAGGTAGCTTTTTACATGTCCCAAAAGATGGAAAGAGACAGTTATCCTAGTTCTCCCAAAAGGCAGTAGCTGAATATGATGTGTCTCAGCTCTTCCAGATACATGCGTATGTGAGATATCACAGTGCTCTGAGAACTGGTATAAGTGAGGTAGAGGGCCTGCCGTGCATCCCTTTGACCTCGTTCTTCCCTGTACTGCTCAACCAAATTTTTAATTATTGCTTCCTCCATCTGGGTTTTGAAACCCTTGCCACAGCCAGAGTGACAGACCTCTTTTCCTGACCAGAAAGCCAGCTGAGGGACCCAGTCTCAGCCGGCTGCAGTGACCCATGGGAGGACAGCATGGGTTATGGTGCCTAACAGAAGACTGTGGCAGAGGCAGCTGGAACAATTTCCAAAAAGGGACAGAGGTTTTACAGGGAAGGAATGTGCAAGTTGTAGGAGTCTCTAACTGGGAGATAGAAATCAAGTCACAGGAAACCTCCTAGGAGTGCTGGGTACCCCTCATCATGCAGTACTGACTCTACTTTTAAACACATTGCCTCTGCCTTCTGCCTATACATCCAGCATTGCTGCTGGGCTTGCAGGAGTGATGGAGAAACAGCACGGTAACCTCTCAAACACTTCTTTTGTACTTTGCTGCCAGGATCCAAAGTCATGGACAGATTTCTACAGAAATTCGTAATTCGGAGTATTTCACCAGCATGCCCCCGCTTCCAGCAGAATGCCTTGACATAGATGGGGACTGGAACACACTCCCAGTTATCTTTGAAGATAGGTACATGGATATGCCTTGCAAAGGTGAGTGGAACACCACAAGGTACAGCTTCATGAGACAGCTGAGTTGAGGGAGATTTGCTTCCCCAGCCCAAGGTAAGCAATCTCACATCCTTTGGGCTGACTCTGGCTTGGATCAGAGACTGATCCATTATGTGATATAGCTGATTTTTTCTGTTTTCCCTAATAGAAAACTAAAGTATTTCCTGCAACTTTGTTTTTCATCTTCAAAGTAAGCTGTTTAGTTACAAGAGCTGGAGGCAAAATCTAGAAAGAAAACAAAATATTTTGGATTTTTGTTACAGCACAAATTTAAAGAAAAAAAACAGCACTATGAATTTCATCCTCAGTGTGACATCTAGTGGTAAGAAAACTCAGAAGAAATAAAACAAATTTCAGCATAAAGCCCAACATTGTCCCTGAAAGGCAGCATTGCTTTCCAAAAAATATTTTCACCTTGAGTACCCAAATCAAATTTTTAATTAAGAAATTATTTAGTTCCACAGATTTGTACTAAAACCTCGTAGCCCTTGTTTCCCTTTTCTTTTTACCCAACTATTAAGATTAGCAAGAAAGCAATATGTATTAACATCATAGGTCGCCATAGTCTAGTAAATATGGCCAGTCGTCCAAAGTTTCCACTCTTCCACAGTTATCCAAGTGCCTAAATTTTGACAATGCTCATTATAGATATGTAAACTAGTAAACTGAGTATTAAATTGACTCACAAGCAAGAGCTATACTATGAACAATGTCGTATGACAGCAGGACAAAGTGTCAGCTCTGTTTTGCTTACCTGTGCTGTAGAAACTAGCAGTTTAGATATAATTATACTGAGGAAAGTATATTTTATTGATATTGTCTTCTTTGGCCTAACTATAACTGTTTAGTGATATTAATTCTTGTTAAATGCGCTCTGGCATTTGCATTTGTCATATGCCTCTGATTATGTATAATTTATATTATATATATATATTTATATTATATAAATATAGATACTTTTTTAGGCCACATCGCTTTGGAGTAATTTGTTGTGTTCTTGCAGGTACCACTTATGTTTTTCTTTTTTCCAGATGAGAATTTGGAAGTCTTCCCAGATTTTGAAGTTCCTGCAAATACCCAAAGGGATTTAGTAGATGGCAATGAAGATTTTACATCAAATGATGCCACTGCAATAATGAAAGGAGACTTTGGGAAAGGTACTCTGATAATATACACAGATAGGATAAACAGGAATCCCTCCTGCATATACAGTGGTACTGAAGGTGCTGCTTATACAGCTAAGGGTTTAAACCAGTACTCCACATCTCAGGTATGTACAGCGAACAAAGAAGGCCAAAGGAAACCTGAAAATATTTTTCTTTCAGCTAAGGAAACTACTTCTGACTCAGAGCCAGGCAATACAGAATGTACATCAGAAGAATTTAAAATATCCAAGGAAGTTTTATTAAAAGACAATAGCCTTGCGGCAGATGTTACCTATGAAGACACGAAACCTAGCAATAAGGATTCCCACGAAAGCGAGCCCGTGTTAATTGTCAGTGCTCAGTATGAGTGTGGAGCATGTGGAACTGATGGCTTGGAAAACAGGACTGAAATACATAAACCAGCTGAATCTGGTCATCCTGAGACTAATTTCACTTCGTCTGAGCTTGCACTGAATGAGTTAAGCAGTCTTGAAAAAACAGGAAATCCAGACACCAAGGCTCTGCTCCCCGTTTTGAAAGCTTTGCCCACCCACAGCTTTGAAGTGAAATTGCTCACAAAGGAGCAACGAGGTGAGGAGTGTGAAGAATTTACCCTGCTGTCAGGGGTTATAAAAAGATCCTCCTCTATAATATCTGATTCAGGCATTGAAAGCGAACCAAGTTCGGTGGCGTGGTCTGATGCTCGAAGCCGGGCATTGGAGCTGCCCAGCGATCGAGAGATCCTGCACCATTTGGTACGAAGACATGCCATCCACCGAAATTCCCTGGAAGGTGGCCACACAGAAAGCAATACCAGCTTGCCCAGTGGGATCCAAGCGTCGCTCACATCCATTAGCTCTTTGCCCTTCGAGGAAGAGGAGAGGGAAGTGGAGCTTACCAAGCTGACCAAATCTGTCTCAGCTCCTCAGATCAGTAGCCCAGAAGAGCCTGCGGAGGAGGTGGATATATCCAAACACAGTGAAGCAACCTCAGGAGATTCAGAAGGGAACTTAAAAAGTTGCACAGAAACAGAAGGTGGAGGTAGGCAATTAGTTCTGGACTTTTCTGGGTGTCAGATCACCACTGAAAATGGACAACTAGAACCAAGAGGACATCCCAAACCCTCTGTCAAACATGGTAGCAGTAACATTGAGTTACAAGGGGAGGAGGAGAAGGAAGGTTTTCCAGAGACTTACAGTAGTTTGGAAAGTGCAAGACCACCCGTTTGTCCAAAGCAGCTCAGAGATAACGTCTCTGAAAGCCACTCACTGGAGAGCAATGCTGAGTGCAGCTTAAAAACACCAAGGGCTTGTAACTACTTGGACAAAAATATAGATAAGTTTGATACATGCATCAAGGATCCAAAGGATAAACTTAAGCTGGACTGTTTAAAAATGCAACAAGGTTTTTACTCCAATAGCAGAACTTCAGGTGAGGAGAGTTTCTCACAGAGCATAAAGCTGGTACCAGATTTTTGCTATCCTGTTCCAGCTCCTTCAGAGACCTCAGCTGAATTTGGCTCAATGCAAGGAGAGTGTGGCAGCTCTCTTGGTGATGAGAGCCCAGCAGCATATGCAGAAATGCAGGGGTTACAAGAAATCGAGCTCAACAACTCACCTGCGTCAGCAGACCCTGATGCAGGATCCTACCAGGCTGAATATCCTCAGGAACCCGAGAGCCAAGAGCAGAAACTTGTAACTAATGGCACCGGGTTTCACTCAGCGACGGCAGAGGGAGTAGCGCTGGAAAGCAGAAAGGCTGTTGATGTCGTTAACCTGTCTGTCTCTTGCACAGCCACGTGTCTTCCCTTTTCTTCTGTTCTCAAAGAAACCCCTGCTATGGTCGGCTTCTCTGCAAAGCAGGCTGCATTCCCTATCACGCGTCAGCCTCTGGGCTCTTTCGGAGTTGTCTCTTCTAATTCAAATGAAGTAGATGAAGAGACCAATGAAAGGATGCTGAAGTAAGAATGTCTAATTACTTTCTTCATTAATGTTACTATAATGCCAAGAGACCCTGACAAAGTTCAGGGCCCTAATACAGTAAGCATAGGGTAAGCTTGAGTTCAGAGACATCCAAAATAAATAGTCCAAAGAGACAAATGTTTTATATAGAATAAATAATCTAAATAAACAGGAAGGATGAAAACACAGAGACACCGAGATCATCAAAGATGGAAGAAAATTAACTCTATCCCAGCCAAACTCACCACAAATACTTGTGAAAATCAGTAAGATTTAGGTATCTAAACAGTCTTTAAGATCTAGTCCTCCATGAAGCCGATGTTAACCAGACTTGAGTATTGATCCCAGATAGCTGGCTCATTCTGGCAGTGCCATAGCTTGTTTCTCTCTTCTGCTTAAATAATTGCACTCAGTAGCTAAACTGTGAAGCAGGAGCACAGATTGGCTGGTAGGATCTCGGCTTCAGCTTCTCAGATTGGAAAAATAGGAGAATTGGCATCTTGGGTAGCTGGAGAAGAGACTTTTTTCCTTCTTTTTTTTTGTTCTTCATTGCCCATGGCCACATCATGGCCTTGGTTTCGCGGTGGCCCATTTCACAGACTGACATGCTGGCACATGTATAATTTTGTTACACTTTGTTGTCTGTGTTGTACTGAGGGAAAACAGCAGCATGGGAATTTATCACCCCATTCAGCTGCCAAAAATGTTGGCTCTCTGCATGTGCATTCATTTGCAACCCAAGGCTTTATTTTCATTTTTTTGAAAGCATCTTGAGATTCGTTTTATAGACCCTGCTGTAAGTCCTGCTTAATCTAAGCACAAAATGCGTTCCTTCTTTGTGAAGAAAAATACTTAAGCATGCATTCATGCACATAAATCCAGGACCTCCAGGCCCATGGCCTGAACACTAGATTTTTCATTCTTAAGTCCCTTTAAAGTCAGTAGGGCTGATTATAAGTTATTGCTTACCATTATATCAAGTGGATTTAAGCTATCCCCAAGCTTTAAAGGTTTGTATCTCCTAACCTGGTCCATCCCAGTTTTATACCTAATTCTACACTTACATTGTGATTATTAATTCCTAAAAGCTCTAGATAACTTTTGCTAAGTCAAAAAGCCACTGAAGAGTTTGGCACCTTTAGCCAACAGAATGCTTCAGGGTGAATTAGTGTGTCAAATTTTAGGCCCTGAGAAGGAAAGGGGTTAGCTTAATTCTTTAAGCACTGAGCTGCTCTTCCTCTTAGCTACTAAATGTTTTCAAAAGAACTCAAAACCAAACCAAGCCAAACTTATTTACCATATGAGGTGCATACATTAACTCCACAGTCTGAGGAATGGGGAGAATACCTTCTATCTGCCTATAAATGCATCTGATGCTAGCAAAATGATAAATTTTTCATTTCAGTATCTATAAGACTGATGACATCGTTAAGATGCAAAATTGCTAATTCATTATCTTAGTCTTATTGTTATGGGCCACCGGAAGGTTATTTTTTTTGTAAATCCTTCTTTCCTCTGGCAGGTGTGAGGTGCTAATGGGCTTTAGCTATTCCCTGTATGTAGGAAAATCACTCAGATTTTCTTCCCTGCACCCTGATTTCTCTGAATCAGAATAGATAAGGAACAGTATCCAGGTCTCTTCTTGAAAGCTGCAAACATAACTTCTTGCAAAAACCAGCCTCCTCATTTATAGTTTGAAGGTTTATTGTTGAACACCCAGTTCTATTGTGATTAATTAATGTATTCTCCAGTTTTTATCAGGCCAAAGAAAAATTTAAAAAAGAAATGAAGATTGAAGGATTTCTGTACAGTGACTTATCTGTACTAGCTTCTGATATCCCATATTTTCCACCAGAGGAAGAGGAAGAAAATTTGGATGATGGAATTCACCTGGTTGTCTGTGTCCATGGATTGGATGGTAAGGCCAGGAGGAATTGCTGTTTGCAAGTCGTTTTGGTGTAAACAAGAAAAAGGGCAGATGTTCAGCAAGTATGAAAGAATGGAGAGTCTAAGGAAAGTATTTATCTTAGCTAAGTGTTTAGTCCTTATTATGTTATTCAGTCCATTGTAATAAAGGATCTAGGAGAATATTAAATATTTGTTCTAAGAAATGTGTGCTGCAACTTTATTTGTTGTTGTTTAAACAGAATTCTATACCAAAGTACATCAGTCCTGTGTACAGGAGGCAAGCATTACAGTAAATCTTCTTGGCTCTCTGCAGATGCTTGGTTGTTTTGCAGCATGTCACCAGGATGAAAACATTATTTAAAACCCCTCCACACTGTTATAGGGTAGATAGTGGCCAGCTTTAGAAAGTGGGAGAATAAAAATCATTATTCGCTGTAGAGGAAGCATGGCCTGGAATTTTTTAGATACATGCTTTTCTAAGCAGAAAAAGAGAAACGTTAAACTTAAAACTTCTCTTGACAAGTCATTGATATCAATGGCAAAGATGTAGGTGTTAACCTTGAAACTACGGAGAAGGAGGGATAGAGACTCTGAAATCTCAGGCATTCTCAGAAAGGTAGAAAACGAAGACTTGCTGGCTTGAGCAAGGACCATTTGCATTCAGTATCTCAGTAGAAGTGATGTCCTTCTCATGGGGTAGAGGTACTTCCTTTTCCAACAAAACATTTCAGAAGACCTTGGAATTTCCTGGTATGAAACGGGGCACCTTGCAAAATATTAGGAGCCTGACAGTATTTCAGCACTGGCTCTGATGCGAATACACAGAGGCAGGCTGCTCTGCATCTGAAGGCACAGCCCTGTACCCCAGCACACGTGCCCAGGTCCCTGGCAGGGCTGCAGTGTCCCCTGGGGGTCTCACCAGCTGCAAAGGTGGAAGGACAGACCTCAACCTTTTGTCTTTTTTGTCTTACCTCTGCTGTTCAGGAGATAGGGGACAGATTTATTCTGGGCCTGATCTGTGTCCTTTCTTCCTGCTGTTTATGCAGTCCCCAGCAGCAGGAGGTGAGGTCCACCCCCCCCTTGTGCGAGCTGTGGGCATTCTTGCTCTCCCGCTGTTTAAATGTGTGATCCTATGGTGTGGTGAGGTGTTTTAGCAGCACTTAGCAAGAGCTCCCTGGGGTCAGGATTTATAGGAAGGCGAATGTATTAGATCGACACTATATGTTAGTTATTTTTCTGTTGAATTACATCTTATAAAGTACCATTTATTTCTAGGTAACAGTGCAGATCTGCGGCTGGTAAAGACTTTTATAGAACTGGGACTCCCTGGTGGAAAACTGGACTTCCTAATGTCTGAAAGAAATCAGGTAGTACAGAGCTAATTTCTGTCTTCCTTTAGATCTGCTACAAGCTGTTGACATTGCTGAAACAGGGCCTTCAGCAAAGCATTTTCACCAGCTGAACGAAGCAAAAGAACTGGGGAATTCAGGGAATTTTACGTAGTATTTAGTGCAAAGGCCTGGTCCTGTTCTTGTCTAATTTGATAGGGTGTTCAAACCCACCAGAAAGTATTCCTAGCGTTAAAGTCAAAGGCAGTGATATTAGCACTTACAGGACTAGACCTTAGAAGAAGAAAATTGATTTATCCTGTCAGTTTGCAAACTTAGCAGCCTGGTGCCTCTGCCTGTTGGATGCCAGGCAGCACAGCACCGACAGATAGCAACAAGTTTAGTGATGCTAAATTTTCTGGAGGATGTGCAATATCCAGCAGGTGTTGCCACCTTCCTTTGCTGCATCAGCTATTGTTTCTCCTGTTGCAATGTTTGCTCGATTTATTTCGTTGAATGATAAAGAAACACCTTCTGGAAAAATTCATTGCTAGTCTAGGCAGAGAAACAGAAATGAATTCTGTGCTTTGCTCTGCGGTGAACCCATATTTATGACACAGAGGCCTAAATTTATGCACAAGATAAGGATTTCCAGTGCCAAGTCAGAAACATTGTTCTGATTTATACACAGCTGAGAAACTTGAGTCAAAACTTTCCAACCTTCTTTGTTCAACAGCTTTTATATTTTGAAGTGGCCAGTTGGCGTTAGCCCATGAACTTGCCACCTTGCAGTGCACATCTCTGTCAGCAGCATCTGTGAGCAAGATGAAAATAATGAGAAGACCACTTCAGGCTTGCATCAAAGCCTCTTTTCATGTTTTCAGAGGATGAAATATCTTACAACTTCTCTATTTAACATTATCCAGAGTCCATAATGGGAAGTTTTAGTGCTCTTATAATCTGGGAAGTTGGGGAATTTCTCATGGTGCTGGAAATAGGACCCATGTGGTTTGATGACTATTTGGATGCTGTAAAGCATCCTCCTACCCTATTTTCCCTGCTCTGAGAACCACACTGAAAATGACCTGAGAAATCAGTCATTTAGCAGAAGTTTGCCTTATAGGGGAAAATGCAAATAATGTTTTTTAAGCATTCATTTGTGATAAATTTGACAAGCTCAATCAGGCTGAGATGATAATAAAGGATGGAGATATTACCAGGTGAAATATGATGCTTGATGTATTTTGTTTATGATTAACATTCAGGCTGGTATTCTTCCACTTTTAAGCAACCTGAAAGATTTGGGATAATGAGCCTAGGAGGAAATAATTAATTATCAACAAAGACAAAACAAACAGGCAGGAGGTTAGTGGACTGTTTGTAGTTTATGAGAACATTTATTTTAAGGCTGTATTGTAAAGTGAATATGCTCATGTTTTCCTTTGCAAGAGCTGCAATTAGCAAGATGAGTTGTGTCACAAAAGCATTAATTACTGATATGTTTGCTCTGAATAGCTGTTCCAATATTTGATGATTGTTTTTGTGGCATCTCATTAGTTAGGAATTTGATTTAGAGTCCTGTTGGATTGCCAAATGACACAGTTTTGAATAAGATCTGCTTGCAATCGTATAGACTGGACAATATATTATTTTTTTTATTGTATCACAGCTGACAGTACTGTTGCAAGCGACAAACTGTTTGTCTCTCTCTAGCACTCATTCTCTTACTGATAACTGTTGAATAACAAACATACAGCATTTCATTAAGATGGCCAAATAATTTTGTGATTGCATCCATAGCATCAGCATAACCCGCATGTCAGTGTATAACACTGTAAACTATTTTATTGTAGTAATCTGTTAAATCCTAAATGCCAAAAGCTTTTTTCCCACGTGCAGAATACGGTGTCTAGGGCAGCTGAGCATTAGCGGTTCTCACCAGTGTCAAGTCAGGCTGCTTTAACATCACACTTATGCTTCTGGAATCACTCAGCCTAACGTTGTTAATCTTACCATTAATAAATTGTAGGTCCAGGTTTATCCTGTCATGACATGTGCTGAAGTTAGAGGCACAGTCAGTACAGGAAAAAAACACAGGCAGTAATTTAATTCCCTTAAAATATGAATTGCCTTCTAGAGGGCCCTATTTCCATGCTCTACGAAGTGTAGGGTTGCTCTGGTCCCAACTCGAGGTCTCAGGTTGTATTCTTGAAGCTAAAAGGTACAATACGGAGTCAAAGAGACTCTATGACAGGAAGTTTAGCCTTGCCTTACCTTACCTACAAGCTCACTGAAGACAGTGACTTTCCATGTGGGCCGTAATGCTAGCTATGGGACCCGTACTGACCCGTGGTATTGTTGTTACTGTTGATGCTTGTCTTGAGTAAGTTTGCAGTATTGGAAGCTATTTGCTAATAAACTGAAACTTCATTTACAAAGGAGAGCTACACTTTTTAGAGGACCTGGAGACTGAGAAAAATTCCCCCCTTTTCTTCCTTGAGCATGTATAAAGAAAATTTGGACTCGTTATTACTTTTCTGCTTGCATTTTATTTTGAAAATAACATTAGTCTGCAATAAGTGCAATATATTTTAATCATCTCATTCCATTTTTCACCAGACTGATACTTTTGCTGATTTTGATACAATGACTGACCGATTATTGGATGAAATTATTCAGCATATCCAATTGTACAACCTCTCCATATCCCGAATAAGGTAAGTTTTCTGATAGTTAATAGTCTGTAACTGTTTGAGTTACGTGAGCAACATTCAGTGAAATTAACTTTTCCAAAAGTGGCAAGTGTCACAAGCCATTGAATCAATGAGATGAATTTTCACATTGTTATAGATGGAAGAGTATCTACTAGGCTGAAAAAAAAAAGGTGAAATGGTAACTAAAGGATGATATTGTAAGCCCTGCTAGAGTACCCTCAAGAGCAATTTATGCCACCCTTATGTTTTACTTAAATAAAATACAAATGGTTTTTGTGTTAATGTAATTTTTTCTTTCCTGACAGTTTTATTGGACATTCCCTTGGTAACGTCATTATTCGATCTGTACTAACTCGCCCCAGGTTTCGCTATTACCTCAACAAGTTACACACCTTCCTGTCCCTCTCTGGACCTCATCTGGGAACCCTTTACAACAACAGTACTTTGGTTAGTACAGGTAAGAGTTAATGGGAAAGCTATGACTGGCTGCAGTCCATGGCAGAGTGCGCGGGAGAGCAACACATAGAGGTAGCAATAAATCGTACCAACATGACTTGTACACTGAAGTTGTGGAAAATATTTGCTGAGGACTTCAAACCCACACAGAAAAAATTGCAATGAGAGGGGCTTTCAGTATCTACTATGAGGTCCAGCACAGTGCTCCCTGGAAAACCCAAGGGTGTGCAGCCAGGACAGATGACCTTGCTTCCACTTCTTTGTATATTGTCAATAAAGAGAGGCATCTCCAAGGCTGAAGAAGACACTTATAGTGCTATGAGAATGGAATGTCCCACAGTTCAGTCTTCCTAAGTGTTTATGCTACCATGACATGGATAATCAAGTGAGACCCTTAGACTTTTCTCCCTGTTGATGAGCAATACAAAAGGAAACAAAGACTTATATTTAATTACAGTGCTACCCTTACTGTAGGCACATGTCTTTAATCCCCTTGGTTGATAATTAGCAAACAGGATAAAAATATGCACCAAATTTCATTCCAGGTCTATGGCTCATGCAGAAGTTGAAAAAGTCAGGGTCACTTTTGCAACTGACCTTCAGGGACAATGCAGATCTGCGCAAGTGTTTCCTCTACCAGCTCAGCCAAAAAACGGGTGAGTAAGGCTTGATGTGGCTGTGTAAATATCAAGGGCTATTCCAAAGGATTGTGCTGGATTGCCATATCCTCCAGGGAGTAAAGCAAATCTGCATTTTGTTGATGAACTTCCTTTAAACACTGATGCTCTCAAGAAGGGCTGCTCTGTCTAAAATCTAATATCTATTTTATCTGTGCATTTTTTCTGTGCCAGCTATCAGTGAATATATTTGCCAAACTGTTAGCACCAAATAAGACCTCCATGCTGTTGTAAGCATGCACCTAAGTTTATATTCTGTAAGCAAGAAATATCATTCTTGACAGGCCACCATCGCTTAATTTATGCTACTAGATGAAAACCATTTTTCCTTTTTTATTTTTTTTTTAAAGCTTAACATCTCTTGTCTCTAGGAAATATGACTCTGTGAGATGAAGAGCAAATTTTATTCATGTCTATTGTGACACCATTGTACTATAGAGATAGATGCATGGCCTCACACTGGAAAAATGATGTCTGCATAGAGATCTTTTTACCCCTTCCTTGGTCTGTCATGAATAAATGAAATAAATCAGGATTTTCTTAAGAACAGAAAGCAAGCATGATCCTTCTGTTCAAGCAAATATTTTCTTTTAAGAGTTATTTTTAATACTGTGTTACCAACCTGGTAATAAGTATGTAGTCAGAAGTTCTCTACTTGATATTTAATTTTTTTTTCATACTTATGGTACATTGCTAATAGGAAACAAAAACTAAATTAAGATAAACAAAGCTTCTTAATTCTTCGACTGACAGTCTTAGACATGTTTTATAATTTTATGAATACACATCATGACATAATCAATGATGGGAAGCTGAGGTATCTTGGCATTCTCTGAATTTCCTTATTTGAATTTTCCCTTTGATTCCCTGGCTCTCATTTCTGTGCAGTATGGTTGATGTCTGCTTTACTACTGTCATGTTCAAATAAAATTGGGTCTATGCAGGAAGCTCACATCGTAACTTCCCAAGCAAAGAATTCCCAAGTATGTGTTGTGAGTCAAAGCAATTCGTTGTTTGTTAGCTTGGTAGACTGGAGATATAACAGGCTAAAAATGAAGGTGTTGTCACTGCAAAAGAAGAAAGTAGAAATTTAAACGTGAAGAGGGTTGTCTGTAAAGTCACAATCATCCAGGTAGATGCTTAGGCAAAAAATCTGAAGTAGGTAGGTCCAGATGTGAATATATGAGCTGGCATACTGAGTCAAAATAAAGGTGCCCCTACTCTAGCACCCTGCTCCCAAAAGGAGTTGAGAGAACCTACAGATAGAGAAATATCAGAAGCAGTGTTATGCCTACTTTCCCAGATAAGTCTTTAATGCCTCCAGCAATTTCTGACTTTCTTCATAAAGCAGAAGTCCCTGCTATTTTTCAATCTCTTCAGATGTTCCTTGTGCTTGTCTTTAAAGAAAAAATAAACATTATTCCCTATCGAACCTCTTCACATAAGATTTTATATATGCTTACATTCACTGTTGCTTCTCCTACCTTTTACCTCAGACTGAAGTCACAAACAGTTGAGTTTGCACAAAAAGAAAATGATAGACAGCTTCAGCCAGGCTTAGTAAAGGCAGCCAGCAGGACTCTTCTTTGTGGTGGTGATGGTCAACTTTTCTATGAAAATCTAGAAATTAAAGGACTTGGTTCTGGGCCCCTTTCTCATAAGGGGGAGTGAAAGATGAAGGTAAAACCCACAGCTCTTCTGTGTTCAGGATACTCTCTGGACTAACAGACTAGATCATCTGTGTCCCTTTTCCTACTTTTCTTCTGAATGTGGGTGATCAAGGACTCAGGAGAACCACAGACAGGGCAAACAGCGAGAGCCTGTTTTCGGAGTCCATCAGTGGCCCCATTGCCTCTGAGAAGAGGGAGGATTCCTAATTTCCAGTACCAGCAGTGTGTATTTATCAAGGAATGCAGGGACTGGATCCCAAGGGTCCCTCAACAGTGATGTAATAGTATGACATCGTAGCAGTGAAGTTGGTTCCTCTTTTCTTCCCTCTCCTTTTTTTGTTTGAAAATTATACTAATTTGTTGTGCTATTTTTGAATGTAATTCCCATTCCTGTGAACACTTATTTATCCAAAACCACTCATTGACCATAGTGGGGCAGTACATGTGTTTCCAATGTTGAGAGGCATAAAAATTTGCAAGATTAAGGTTTTAATCAAACACTTTTTTCCAACAGAGACGGTTCTTACTTGTTTTGTTACACATAATTAACCTGGATGAGTGTTGATAAGCAACAAATAGTTCACAGAAGCAGCAGAAATGGGTTTAAGCTAGTAGGAATCTTTCTAAGCTCGTATTGCATGTTTTAATTATTATCATCTATTTTGCACTGAGATTTTCAAATATGTTTGAACATGAAGGAATCATGCTGACACTATATGTATTTTCATCACTGTGCATCATTGTGATAAATCTATTTAATGCATTTGCCACAGGTCTTCAGTACTTTAAAAATGTTGTGTTAGTGGCCTCACCCCAAGACAGATATGTACCCTTTCATTCAGCAAGAATAGAAATGTGCAAAAATGCACTTAAAGACAGACACACAGGTATGTTTAAGATCCTTTCTATATTTGCAAAGCTGTTGAGGAATTGTGTTTTTGTGTAACTGAGGTCATTGCATTAGAAAGGTTTTTCATCAGCATGATGAAATCTCAAATGTTTATTTGATAAGGAAGAAAGTGTTCTCTTCCCACTGGAAATGACTGAAATCAATAAAAGAAGCTTTTTAAGAAGCTCTTTGTCTGATGAAAACAAATTACAGTCAGGTCATAATCAAAGGTTTCTTACTGCTTCTTCCCCTTCTCTCTAATTTTTTTTTTTTTTTTTTAAAAAGTGATGATAATAGAACTAGTTCTTGACAATATTTTTCTGTAGTCTACTGAAATACTAGTATTGTCTCACCTTTGTTTCACATAATGAAATCTCTCTCAGCACACCCAAAGCTGTGAGTTTTCCCTTTGTTTTCAATAGCGTTTGGATGATTGCCAGGTAATTTAAGTGACAGATCTAAAATCCTATTGGTTTGTAATAAAATCTGTAAAGCACATCAGGACTTATATCATCAGAGGCCTAGCCCTCCTATGAGCTCGGGCTGTGTATTGTCCCAGGTATTGCCTTTGTTATTAGCAGTATCTCTCATTTATAAAATGTTTCATGGCTTCAGTTTGATATCACTTCCAGAAATAATGTTCAATGTCATTTCATACCCGTTTCACATATGCAATTACCTAGAAATGGAGGTACTCCTTGGAAGTAGAAAAAGACACCCATGTGCAATCAACATGGTTGCCTTCACAAATCTTAACTAAATTACAGCTCTTTCTATCCTACCTCAGATATGAATTAAAAGGTAATTTTCTAGGTCTTTCTTCCAGTGGTTGTTCCTCAGGGAGATGTTTGACCTAGCAGGAGCCGGATCTATATTCAGTGTAGATCATATATGAGTACAAGTTTCCTGAGACATTGTTGTTGCCCTATAAATCCTCAACTATCTGCATGATGTCCTTCCTTCATTAGATTCCCCAGAGAAACCCAAATGGACCTCTACATCTTGCCAGACCCTTTGGCATTTGGATTCAGAGGCAGCATGAGTCCAACCTTCTTCCCCTGAAGGAAACTAGGGTGTTTCCTTCCACCACACCGGAAGTGAGACTAAACGCTGAGGAGTGTCCCACTCTTCATGCTAGAAGCTTCAGCAGAGCTCTTCGGATGGCCAGTGCCTCCATTAGATTAACAGCATCCTGGCACTTGGCAAATCTTTGAAATGGAGTTATCTCTTGCATTTTGGCCTTGCTTCCATTTTTCTTCTCATTGTGACAGTAGTTAAACGATACTGGAAGGAAAGAGGGGATCTGGCATCTTTGGCGTGTACGTGTGACATCTAAACTCTTTTTCAGGTCCTGTTTATGCAGAAATGATTAACAACCTGCTTCAGCCTTTGATTGGGGCAAAGGACTGCACTTTGATCAGACACAACGTGTTCCATGCTCTGCCAAACACCGCCAACACGTTGATAGGCCGGGCTGCCCACATTGCCGTGCTGGACTCTGAACTTTTCCTGGAGAAGTTTTTCCTCGTGGCAGGACTCAACTACTTCAAATAGTGCCTGAAGTACGGGGTAACAGAGGCAAACCTTTTCGTTGAGTGGAGGAGAATCCCTTAGCCGAAAGAGTGCAGTGTTAGAAATGAGATCAGGTGGGACTTTCAAACTCCATTTCCATTTCTGTTTCAGAGAATAAAGTGCTATGGCTTTAAGGCATTCAAGCTTCCAAATATTGGTGCTTTTGGAAGAAACAAATATTCCTCTTCAGTTTCTACGTTGTTTGTCCACATAAAGACATGAACCACTTCTGAAGTACAAAATCAGAATAAGAAGGCTAATTCTCTAAATGTGATTGGACCAATACGATCCCCATTTCTCCCGAATATTAACCCAGGAACTTGGCTGTCCTTGATTTAATGCTTATTTACGTATTAACAAAGCTATACATTTGTAGCACTTTTGGGGTAGTTAACACAAGAGGAAACAAGCGTATATGAACTCAGGTTAAAACCTCCTTTGTGATGAACTGAGATGTCTGAAAAACATTTATGAAAGTTTCAATGTTTCCATTTGTTGAAAGAAAAATACTTGGATGGTTCCATTGCTGATAATAATATGTAACATACGTACATTCAAATAATGGAAAGGAGTGAAATATTTAATCTAGAATGAAGAAATCTTGATATTTGTCTTTAAAAGAAAAAATAAATTTAAGTTGGGAAGAATTTTGTTCAGGTTAGAAGCTGCCAAACCAGGATGAGTCCATTGGATTACTTGTAAAATATCAGTGGCATCTGTTAACATTTCTTCTGTTTACATTTATAGAGGATCATTATTGTGCTTGTTATAACCTTGGAGGTACAATTTTTACTTTTACATTTTTATCTAAGTACATTTACCCCAAAAAAATTTTATTTTTTTAAAATTTATTACTCTGATATAAAATTCAAAATCTAGCCAGTAATACCCCTAAAAAACCAGTCAGATGAAAATAGGCTGGAGACACAGAGTGGTAAGGATTGTGGAAAGCTTATAAAAATATGTCTTCTTAGGCTCCTCTGCAATGCTCTATTAATGCTTTACTAATGCCCATTTGCATTGTTATGTACAATCCTAATTATTATATGGTTACAGCTGGTTGAAACATTTAAAACTTTATTCACACAAAGATATCCAAGCTGGTTTTAAGGGTTTGGAAAATAACCCATTTTTCATTTGCTTAGTTGTTTGGTTTTTTTTTTTAATTTTTCATTAAAATTTTTATCAAAAAGTTATCAGATTTAAAATGAGAAATTTCAATAACTTTCTATACATTTTCATAAAATTTTGATAAATTTTCAATGTCACAGCAGTTTTTTCAAAAAAGAGAAAGTGAATAATTCTTTACATTTATTTTTGTTCAAAAGGCAGGCAATTTTTTAATGCAAACATAATTTGTTTAAAAACATAAGTGATCAGCCCTCTACGTATTGTGACAAAAACTATAAAAAAATTACAAAGATGGTTTCAAGTGTCGGGACTCTCATTAGCAAACTAAGATCAAGAAGGTGGATATTTCTGAAATGAGAGTTAAAAAATGTCAACAAAAACCCTCACAACCGCAGGGAAATATCTGTAGATGAAAAAAAGTAAAACTAGGGTGTTTTTTTTTCAAAAGAAGCAAAATGGAAAACGTACACAGAATTAGTTCAAGAAAAGAGTTGCTAGCAAACTGGTAAAGGCTGCTAAAGAATAAGGGTGGTTTGATAACATAGACGTTTTTAAAATAGAAAAGAGAAGGAAGGAATATACAAAAGGGTGAGATTAAGATCACCTGAAAATAAGAAGGTATATTGCACTTAAAAATCATCTACCCCTCAAAGGGGCAGAAGTTATATAGAAACAGTTATATGGTATCTTTCAATATTGACAAGTTTTTTAAACATTAAGTATTACCTTAGTACTTTAATTAAATCAGTAGGTACTATTTTCTCTTTTTTTTTCCCCTTTTATAAATTGACGGTTTAAAGCTAAAAGCCAGATTTACCCAGTTAAAAATAAATTCTGTCAGGAATCCAGAACTTCTAGTTCCTGCATCTCATTTGGGAAGTCTTTATCACTTTTTGGCCTCAACATTTTACTGCCTGCTACACTTACATATCACAGCTTACTTCTTCCTTGCTGAATTGTTTACAGAATTTTAAATATAATGGGACAACATACCAGTGTGGCTGTTCTAACATTCAGATTGGTGGTTTCTTGCCTTGCCTTGTACATTAGACAGCATTCCCAGCCTTCTGTTCGCATGACTGTGAGAGAAGGCAAATATGAAAAGATTTCTTTTGTATTGCTGCAGAAATCGGTGGGCCTTTCAGTACGTTCACTTTCACATTCTATACTGCAACCAGTGCTCTGACTGATGTATAAACATACCTAAAGGTTTCCATGTTCCTATACATATCATACTCTTCCATGGCTCAGAGTCTGATTTCAGAATTGGAGTTGGATTGTACATGGAGTTGGATCAGGTCCATACAACTTGCTCCTTGTGGGGTATGACAGAGAGCTTCTATGAAGCCTCAGAAAAATCTGGGAGATGTCATTCCTGAGAAATGATGAGACACAGATTTTATCTTCCTTATGCTGGCAGAACATTGTGGGAAATACTGGCAGTAATGGTCTAGCTGAGCATTCATTTTAAAGTTCTCAGAATATCCTCCTCCTCTTTTTCTTCTTTTATTCTTTTTAATGGGATGTTGTCTTGATAATGACTCTCAATATTGTCAATCCACTCTAATGGTGTAGACTATATTGCAAAAAAATTTTCATCATCATTATAATATAAGTAACATCTAAGTGGTTGGGCTTCATCAAACTATCGTAATCAACATGGACTTATTTTCATATTTTTTTTATATATATATAAATATATATTAAAAATTACCTTCATAATGAATAGCAAAATAACTGCACAGCTAGCATCTTTGTTTCTGTCTTGACCTTTGGAATTTTAATGTATTATCCTTTCACATAAAGCTTTTTAATATATATTTAAGTACATTAGCAGTATTGCTACAAGGATTTCCCTTCAAACTGCACAAGCTCCTCATGGCTTGATATATCTATGGGGGCAGGGCTTAAATTCTTAGGTGAAGCTCTCACATTCACAGAAGATAAGACAGTTTTTCAAGAACTTGGACAGAGGAGGGACAACCATGAAATTTTTGTAGCTTGTCGATGTCCAGAGCCAGCTCTGGGATTAATGTTAGCTGTATTTGATATGAAACTCCCTTCACTTCTACAGAATTCTTTAGCTGAGTAAAAAGCAAAGTCAGCAATTCAACAATGTTTCTTTAGCATCTGGAAATCTTACAACGAGCATGGAGGATGACTTGGCTCCAACAGGTAAAGCACATTTCGCTATTGAGGATTTCCAGTGTTAAAGTTGAAGTATGCGCTATAGCTCAGATGAGTAAGTTCTCTGAAGGAAAGGTCATAGTCCCCATGTAGGAAAAGAACAGCAAAGACAGAGGATCTCAGGGCTTTGAAAGACAGGCAAAGATTGGGGGAAGGAAGAAAGACAGGAAGGTGCACTAGCAAGGGTCAATTTCATAAAATCATAGAATGGTTTGAGTTGGAAGGGACCTTTAAAGATCATCTACTCCAAACTCCCTGCCATGATCAACCATCAGGTTGATCAAAGCCACATCCAATCTGACCTTGAGCGCTTCCAGTGATGGAGCATCCACAACTTTGCTAGGCAACCTGTTCCAGTGTCTCACCACCATCATCGTAAAAAAAATTCCTTATAAAGAATTGAAAAACTTAACTCAGGCTAGTATCGTTTCACTTAACTTTAAGCAATTGTGGTGTAGATATCTGTTTGTGGCCTCATAGGGGGAATTTAACTCTTTTTATGATCAGTGGAAGGAAAGATGGACTTTTAGGGTGTGATTTATCAGGCATATTTTACTTTTGAGGTCTAATTTTCTCTAGGCCTGTTCTTTTCCACTGACTATACAGGATATCAGATTTAGCTAGCTACTTACTTGACATCTGCACTTGATGAGATGAATCCCACACAGTGCTGGAACTCTTATGGGACTCTATCACTACCCCAAAGGCCCAAAGAAGGGATATTATACTTTAAAACAGCATCTGGCATTTGAAGCCATTTCCTTTTCAGTGACAGTTATCTAGCTTAGAATGGCACAGTAATTCTGGAAGAAAGAAGGACAAAAACTTATCCAGTTTTATTGACAAGTTCATAGAAGGACATGGTGAAAAGACACAAAGATGCCTTGACTTGTTTTCAATCTCTATTTCATTTTTAAATATAAATTATATATAAGTAATGTATAGCATTTAAAAGAATTGACATTAACTATTTTAAAAAAATTGAAGCAATTGAAAACAGAGCAGTTGTAACAATTGAGTAGGTATCATGCCTTTAGTAATAGCTGGATGGAAATTTTCTACCATTTTGGGGCTCCTAGACCCCATTGAGCTCCACTTTTGAAAGAATTTAATCTCTTCTGAAATCATAGAATCATAGAATGTTTAAGGTTGGAAAAGACCTCTAGGATCATCAAATCCAACCATCAAGCCAACACCACCATGTCTACTAGACCATGTCCCAAAGTGCCATGTCTACACGCTTTTTGAACACCTCCAGCGATGGTGACTCCACCACCTCTCTCGGCAGCCTGTTGCAATGTCTGACCACTCTTTCAGTGAAGAAATGTTTCCTAATATCCAACCTAAACCTCCCCTGGCACAACCTGAGGCCATTTCCTCTTGTCCTATCACTTGCTACTTGGGAGAAGAGACCAACCCCCACCTGGCTACAACCTCCTTTCAGGTAGCTGTAGAGAGCAATAAGGTCTCCCCTCATCCTCCTCTTCTCCAGGCTAAACAACCCCAGTTCCCTCAGCCCCTCCTCATAAGGCTTGTGCTCCAGACCTTTCACCAGCTTTGTTGCCCTTCTCTGGACACACTGGAATGGAAGATTTGTTTCTTGAATATGGATGGAAAGAAATTGCAGTAGTGACTAAGTATGAGTTGTCGAGGGACAGAAGATCTAATATCTTCCGCAGCTGGGCTGAGGATTTTCAAGGGAGTGCTTTTCAATCTCCTGATAATAGTTGCATGCTGAACTGCAAAAACCTGGAGATGTTTATACTGCGAGGATAGCATTTAACCTAATTTCATCACCTAATTTGTGCTTAAAAATTAGTTGCAAAATGAATTTGTTCTACTAAAATAAAAGTCTTAATTTCTCTATGTAGTCAATGAAGAGAGGTAGGTACTACTGAAATTTGCAGCAGTGATCCTGTTTTCTGCTTTGGTGTCATTCAGGGTTACTTACCTCTCTTCTCTGATCAGGGAGCTTATTATAAGACTCATTTTTTGGGTGTCTAAGATGTAGGCAAAAAGTAGAGGCCCAGAATTTGTGGACTGGACAACATCCCTTATTATTAGCTCTTCAATTTTTCATACTGAGGTGCAAGATTTGACTGTACAGTTTGATCAAAAGCAAACACTGAAGAGATGAATCAGGCTCCTTTAAAATTTGGCAGGAAATGTGTCTTTTCCCAGCCTCCAATGGATGTCTCTTTTCTCTTTAATGAAATTGTTAATTTGTTTTCAAAATCAGGTCTGTCTGCTGGCAATAGAGGAAGCTGAAATTGCTTAGTTTTAAAGGATTGCATTCTAAAGTCTTGAAACCTTAGCACAGAGCTTTGGAAATTACTAACAGGAATACTGAGCACTATTTTACTTCAAAGCACTTCATGAATATCCACTGACCGATCCTCTTCACTGTTCCCTTGCCAGAGGAGTGCTATGCTTGAGAGAAAACTATCACGAGATGATGTGAAAACTGGGAATTCAAGCCAAAGTTTTCATTAGAATTTGCAGGTTCCTCTGGTGCTTTCTGCACGTTAAAAAAAGATGTCTTCCTTTCTGCCTCTGCATTTGAAATAGCTAAGTGGTGATGCAGGAGAAAGGTGAGAACTTGTAATAAAAGGGTTAGATCCTTGTGAAGGTTTATGCAAATATCCCATGAAACTATATATATTGAAGTCATGGGGCACTTCTGCAGCGATCTCAGCATGCCAATATGTGTCAGCCTAGCTGAATGATTATTTTCTTTGTGGACTTAAATTTCCATTTAAAAATTATCATCAGAACAGCCTAACATATTTCACTCCAGCTGGTCATTTAGATGCTAAACATCATGTCCCTGGTGAACTCTTATGGAGTGTTTTGTTTTATTTCAATACATACGCTCAGCAATTTTGATGTTGAATGCTGTTAAGTAATTGACAATTTCTATCTCAATCTTTATTTACTTTGTCCTCCAACTTTCCAGTGTGTATTTAATCATTGAATTATTTTCAGGTATAAATGAGTATAAATCCAAGTCTGTTGGAGTCAGAGTTCAGCCTACCCATTCTCACAGTTGCTTTATGGCCAGTTATAGTACCAGAGTCTCAGGAACTTCATGAAGCATAACACAACTGTGTGCATAGATAATCACTAAAGTAAAAATTAGTCCATTAATGTTTGGAGTCATAACATACATAGTCTCGGACTTGTTTAGCTAGAGCTCACTCTTCTCTGGTTTGATTTTGCCTTTTAGACCAAGTGTGACCAAAGCAAGACTGTGCCTCTTGCTCTGTTTGTTCATGGTTCCCCTAATTTGGTATCCTTTGAGTAGCCTAAATTGCCCTAAGCTACTGTTCTGCTTTGCCCTGACATTCCCAAGTTTCCAGGGTCACCTTTCCATGATCTGACTACATCTCCTGCTTTTCTCTTGCCTATGGCTTCCATGAGTTTCTCTTCTCTGTATTCCTCTGTACTTGCCATCATGCAAAGCTACTAAATTGTCTGACTATCCAAACAAGGTAGTTACTTTCTACCATTCTCTGAAGTACTATCAGTGGGTTTAGATTTTGTACTGATTTTGACCAGGATAGAGTTAAATTTCTTCATAGTAGCTGGTATGGAGCTGTGTTTTGGATTCGTGCTGACAATGGTGTTGATAACCCAGGGATGTTTTTGTTACTGCTGAGCAGTGCTTACACAGAGCCAAGGCCTTTTCTGCTTCTCACCCCACCCCACCAGTGAGTAGCTGGGGATGCACAAGGGGTTGGGAGGGGACACAGCCTGGACAGCTGCCCCCAACTGACCAAAGGGATATTCCATGACATCATGCTCAGCAATAGAACTGGGGAGATGGGGTGTGTGGAGGTTGGCCACAGCTACCATTGCTCAGGGGCTGGCTGGGCATCAGTCAGTTTGTGATGAGCAATTGGGGTCTTTTTGCATCACTAGTTTTCTTGTTGGTTTTTTGTTTGTTTCTTTTTTCCTCTCTGTTGCTTTCCCCCCTCTTTTTTAAAAATTATTAAAATATCTTTATCTCAACACATGAGTTTTCACACTTTTACTTTTCCTGTTCTCTCCCCTATCCCACTGAGAGGCGCTGTGAGTGAGCAGTTGTGCGGTACTTAGCTGCCTACCGGTGTTAAACTATCACAGATTTGTACAAATCCAGTCCTTCAAGCCGCATTTTATGTGTGCTTCGCATGTCTTTAAAATGACGGAACTGAGACATATGCCCTTTTAAAGAAAAAAGAAAAAAGATAACTATTTATACTTGAAATGTTCTATAGGCCTCCTCCAGCTGATTCTCAAATAAATTAAAAGCTCTCAATACCTTTAAGAGTGCCACATATAGCCATACACAGAGCTTCTTGCCACAGTGAATATTCAGTTTAGCGTTTGCTCCAGAGACTCTGAAGTCAGTGTGGAGATGCATTCACAAATATATTCAGCGCTGCCATGCCACTTACCCAGGAGCAGTACATTGTGTTCACACATTCATTCCAGTCAATTTTCTCAGCCGTTTATATGAGAATTGTTATCCACCTATCCAAATATATTACAGATGACAGAATATTTTGTTTTAGTTGGAAAACCTGGAAATCTCCCAGTCTAATTCCTGTTCAAAGTAGGATTATCACAAGCATCGTGGTAAGGTCAGCCATGTCTTTGTCTTGCTGAGTCTTGAAAACATCTGGTGAGGGATATACTACAACTACTCTGGATTACCTTTTCAACTGCTGTACATCACTCCTAAGGAAAAATAGAAAGTAAATTTAAAAAAATCCAGTTCAAACTTTCCAAGCTGCAACTTCTTGCTGTTACCTTTTATTACACCACCTTTTTATTCAACGGGGAAAATCTTGTTTCTGATATACTTGTACCTCTCTTTTCAATAAATGCAGACAGCTCTTAGATTGTCACGGTCTCCTTTTTGCCAGACTAAACAAGTCTAACCCTCAACCTCTCCTCACAAGCCAGTGCTTAGACCACTCACGATCCTGGTAGCCCTTTGCTGGGCCCCTTCCAGTTTCTCAACCTTGAACTGGGTTTAGGAGGCTCCGGGTACTGACAAACTTCCTTGGATGATAGCTCTGGTGCGGACTGGTGTCTTTCTTCTGGGCAGGAGGGACTGGCTCTTGGGTCTCATCACATCCTCTTCCTAACTCAGGTTCTTATCTGAAGAGCTGGAGCTGCTCTCCAGTTGCCACAATTAGCAAGCTTCCAGCTTGCATCCCCCTGTGAGCTCATCTTTACTTCTTGCTCCTGTGTTCTCTCAAGGTAATAGCACTAGCAAGGTCAAACTGTGACCCATGGCATATCACCGCCAGTTATGGGCCTCTTTTTCAGCACACAATCATCTGGCCCCCCATTGCACCCTTGGCATGCTCACTACCACGCTCATTGTTGCCCTCCTGTTTTTGCACATCTTATTTGAGGTGATCTTAGTCATCGGTAAGCTTTAGGCACCGATAGTGAGGAAGCCTGATGTGAGGCTGCTCCACGCTTGCATGACAGACAGGGATGATAATTTACCTTGTGATCATCAGGTCCGCGGCATGCTGCTTCCTGACAGTCTCTGGTCTGAAAAAGCTGTTGCTGCTGTTTCTTCTCTATTTTAATAAGACTATATAAAACATATGCACATCCCTAAAAGAAATCCTTGTATTGAATAGAAATGCTTATGAAAACAGTTTAATCAGTGTAGAGCTGCTTTAAATGAAGATGAGTCAGTCCTTCCCTGCACAGGATAAAAGCGTAAAGAATAAATATGTATAAACTCTTCTTATGCAAAAGGTCAGACTAAATTAACTTCTGTTACAACCTTGAAACTTGATTTCTCTGCTTCTGAAAATTCAACTCTCTACTTTCACCCAAAGTGCTGCAAGATCCTATTATCTGTGTAGCAAACTAACCACATCTGTCCAAAACTGATTTGCACACATACATACATGTGCCAGAAGTTCATTGGCTGTATGCATGGAGCTGCACATCTTCAAGTAGCTTCTACCTCTGAAAACATGAAGCTGTGACACAGTAAACAGGACCATGCTTACTGCAAGCCAGCATGCCTTTCAGTCTTTGAAAGTTATCAGCTACAAACACAAACAACTTATCCAAAGGAACAAAAAAAAACCTCCTCCACATAAAATTCCAGTCTCAAATAACTTTTTTTTTTTTTTTTTTGAGTGAGTGAGTGAGTGGTTTAAGTACTGCAATGGCCTCACTTATTCTATACTTCCCATAAATGGGGTTATGCTGATAAGTATAACAGCGTCTGGTGCTGAAAGCCCCAATATTTCAATTTTCATGGCAGTTTCTAGCAACTAATTTAAGAAGTTTTTCATTCTTCCCTGAAGGCGTAAGTGCTAGTAGAAATTTACCTGTCCCAATCCAGGAAAAATTCTCACTTACTCTTTGCTATTTTTATATGGATAAGACTACCTGCATCACTCCCAACTGTGGAACGATATCAAGGCATTTCTGATACACTATTATATATGCAACTATCTGCACTGGAAAGGTTGAAGAAGACACTATGGGATCCTTTTTGATCTAAGGTGTGCCATCACTTTCAGTTAATATGGTAATACAAAATGTAGTTCTTGTATGCCATATATGCTATATGTGTGATATATCTTGTGTATATAGGGTATACCCCTTGTGTACCCATATATAGACACAAAATGTGTTTTCCCTTATGGGCTGTATGTTATGTTCACATATGTAATGAATGTATGTTCCCATACGCAGTGTACGTATGTTGTACCATACTTAGAAGCTGGTGGCGATTGTTGACTAACAGGTTCCTGTCCCTTTTAGGAGATTTTACTTTGGTTATCCTCCAGAGCTCCAGTGAAGGAGCAGTTTGCTGTCTTCATCCACCTCATTGGAGGAGAGAGATTGTTTTGTACTCTTGGCACACCATTACTCCACTAATCTTATCTAAGCAGTCTTGAATTTGGTGTGTGTTATCTACCACCTCCATGGTTTCCATGGTCAATGCAACATGTCAAACCAAGCTGCCCTATCTCCTGAGACAGGAAGCTTGTCATCATTTTTTAATTTTTGTTGACATCCATCCTCTTCAACCAAGCATTCATTTTTAAGCTGATAGACCAATGACTTATCAGCTTTGCCACTCTTCTTACTAATTTTAGTCTTGTATATATTTGACTATGCATCCAGTTAGGGAAATTAGCTATTTCCTTTTTTCTGCCATTAAATCTTCTTATGAAGTTTGAGGGAGATCAGTCTAAAGAAGCCATGGTACTCCTTTGCAACTGCATGTCTGGGAAAAAAAAACACCAAAAACCCACTAGTAATCTGTAGTGTTTCCTGGGTGAATTTTCCCCTGCGTTTGTTTTGCCAAGGAATAAGATACACTGGTGTTTCGTCCCATGCCTTTTAGGCTCTCCAGGTGAGTAAGAGTGCAGGTACAGCTCTGATAGACAAGGATGGGAGAAGGCAAAGATGCAGGATATACTCTCCTTCTGTCTACGATTTGACAGGAATATACCCCCACCAAGATGGCAGTTATGACAGAGAAAGCAAAAAGAACAGTTTCTCAAACCCTATCCACTTCACAAAAATAAATAATTCCAGAGTATTATTGTATGTTTAGGAAAAGTATTGGGATAAAATCAAAGCACAGATCAGTATATTCCAAGACACAAAGTTCAGAAATAAATTGAAATTTATGTCTGTTTTGTTACTTGTATTTCTCTCTAATAGTAAGCTTTCTTAAATGCTGAACAGTTTAACCCAGGACTGGATTTCTTGGACTTGAACAATGGATACTTTTATTCTTGAGGGTTTTTCAACCAGTCTTAGACTAAGGCCTCAATCATTTTCATAAATCCCTTAATATATACTGAAGTCCTTTTAAAAAAAAAAAAACCCTGACCTTAAATCTCCGTCTTTCCAGTTATGCTTAGACAATTAGCCACAGCATCTGAGACATCAGAAAATTCAGCCTTCTCTATAGACAGAATTACCTTCAGCAAACTGTACAAGCCTTAACTGGGAAGACTTACCTGCTGGGACCTTCTTTTTGTTTAGAGGGAGCTCATGGTAATTAGTTTCTAATTTAGGCAAATCAAGGAAATAAATGAATCCTATCCGCTCTCTTATCCCTCTGTTCCATGCTGCAAATTCACACTCAGGCACTTAAAATTAGAAAATTCTGGTTTGTATGCCAAATAAAACATATCTATAAGGCAGGTCTTGATTGATGTCATATCTTTCACTGTATGCAATGTACAAACACAGTTATTCTGTTTTTGATGCTGGAACCATTATCTTGGTTTGAGAGTCTTGCAAACCTTGATGAAACCCTCTTTAAAGTGTATTAAAATTGTAACCCTCAAAATGAGGCTCTAATTTTTTAATAGTTAAAGTTAGCAAAGTCATCAGAAATTACTTCTCAGATGTACAGTCTCTATTCAAATGGAACACCTTACACTGCTGTATTAATTCTGAGTGCAATGGTAACACCTAAAATTGGACCTTCACTGTTCCTCAATTGACATGTGGAATAGAATTCAGTGAACAGGAGCACAGTTCTGTGAAGATCCTTATCCTATGTTTCAAAGAGTTACGTTTTGCTTATTTTATTAAATGATAAGAAAATACCCCTTAGAATTAAAACCTACTATTTCCTGTAAGTAATTAGCTCTGAAAGTGGTTTTCTTTAAGCATATTTACATAGTATTAAGTTAACAAGGACAAAGCTAGAAAATTTTAAAAAGAAATAATATGTTTTCTCAGAGAAGCAACTGACATACCATTGGGCTGAATTTCAAGTAATTAATTTCAACTTAAGGCAGTTCAGGTTTTTTTTGTAAAATAAAAAATCCCCAACCCTATAAAAAATCAAGAGGCTGACCCCTGGACTTACTAACCATTTGTAGCCATGCATAGTGGATGTAAAATACAGCGTTGGTATACATGCCCGTGTTTGTGCACACAGGCTGCAAAACAATGCATCAGAGATGTATCATTCTCCAAGTACTTCCTTTAAGGCTGATTGTTCAGGGCAAGCAATATGCATGATATAACTGGTGCATGTAACAGCAAATACAGCCTTCTGCAAATCTGGATTTAAAGACGGTAACTTTATACTGAGGCTGAACTTTGCAGATGAGTAGTCTACCGTATTTTTAATTATAACCATTTCTGTGGTCTGAATATGAGTACAACTGATTCTGTCATGTGACACTAGAGGTTGTACTTTTAAATGGTACATTATTACATTTGATTGAGGTAGTTATGTTTCTTGCAAATTATATTTCAAATCAGACAGAAGAGGCAATAATTAGAGGCTGTGAGTTTGGAAAATCTGTGCTGTTTATTTATTTTTAAGACACCAAGATTTACAACACATGCTCCATTCTGCCTCTCTCTAATTTACTTCCCTTCCTCTAATGAACATTTGTCAACTGCCATACACTTCAATTTTCTTTAACTATGTCTGTCAAGATTTAAGTGAGACTTATATTGAAAAAACAAAACTGATCTCACAAAGTGGAAACAAATGAAGTTGAGTCAATTCCATGACATTTTAGGGAAAACAGAGATGAAAATCGATTTTCTTGAAATGTAGGTGCTGACTCAAAGGCATTCACAAGGTCTTGACTAAAGGTCTGATCCTGAGAAATGCTGCTCAAATGCACTTTTGATATAATGGGCCAGATCCCCACGTGGATTAACCTGATAAAGCAGTTTATACAGCCTAAGGATCTTGCCGAATGGCAGCCAGTAGCATTCACAGCATCTCAAAGTTGGACCACCAGAAGATAGCAAATGTCCTGGGTTCCTTTTAAGGCCAATTTTCCAGTTGGTCAATTGTGTTTTAAAAGTAATGTCTTTTTAGACAAATGCAGACCTCTCCAAGGGATCAAGTCAATGGATTAATGTGGACAGATCCTAATAGGTTAAGGGAAAGGGCTTTTAATTTTTAAATCTACTACTTTGAATCATGATCATACAAAAAAGCTGAAGAAATCTGACATGGTCCCTTGTATAAACAAGATCATGAATGTAAAGCTTATAACGCCACTGTGAAATTTTAATGCTTATTTATTATGGTTATGATGAAACCTGTATAATAAGATGATGATGATGATAATAATAACAATAATAATAATGAATAGTCATCAGTGCCAATATGATTCTACTATTTTTCTACATATGCTTTATCGTGGCATTTTGTGTAGCTTGTGTTCTGTGTAAAGAAATGTCAATAAAATCTTTGCTTCCTTTTGTCTGTACTTTGTGTGATTCTTGATACTTAGACAAGAAGTTCCCCAACCCCTTTTGTCCATGTAGTATATGGGGCAGACATGATGACAGTGATAAAGAGAAGTAGAATAAAATATTCTTAAGGATGAAGCAAGAGAATAGATGAGCTGTACGAAGGGCCATGGCTGATTCAGACTGTCCTGTTTGAAGATTGCAAAACAGCTCTGAGATACTGAATCAGTAATTATTAAATAAACTAATCATGGTCTAAAAGATCTTTAACATGGAGGTTGTCTTGACCAATTAAATGAATGAGACCTTGAAGCAGCAAAACCGTGAAGGTAGCAAATTAGTAAATGCTTCAACACTTTTTTTGTGGGTCCTTCTGTGTTTAATGTTTAAGAACTCATTTCAGGAATGTAATTCAAAAGTAGACTTGAATTCCCCTGGCCCCGTACATTGAGGCTGTGAACTTCCTTACACCCAGCTGTGTACTGTCATCAGGAAGTGACAGAAATTGGTGGGGTGGGATTGGGGTTTTTTGCTGTTTCTTCATGCCTCTATGGCAACATCTATACGAATTAACAGAACAAGGAAAGGACATTTCTTCTTTTTGTCCAGCCAAATGAACATGGCTTACAGCCGTAAGTTCAAGTCTTACTACACAAATTTCCAGAAAAATACATCTGTACTTAAAATTAGTCACAACTGTACATCAGTAACACAAGCATCTGTTTATCCTTACCTACTAGCAAGGATATATCCCTCTCTCTATTTGTTTAATTTTATCCCAGAGATATTTACAGACTGTTGTTGGCATCAGCGGTAAATGTGGTATGATGGGATCCATCACTGGGTATCTGTCTTGGGAAATGGCATGGAAGAAAGTGAAACACAGCAGACTACAGTCCCAGAAGAAATTTCCTGGCCCTAAATAGTGTATCTTTATGCTATCTCAGACAATTCTTGGGGACAAAGAGGTGTTCGATGGTGTCTTCCACAGACACTCAAAAAACCCCAGGAAATATATGGAGAAACTGATGGAAGCTCAGACACAGGCAGGGAGGGAGCGCAAAATTTAGGGACTGCTGCCTTTGTGTTGCAAACTAACTAGTAGCCAACAAAGGGCTGTGTTGTTGTGCCTGTGCCTGTATAGATAGGTTGCTTTCTGACTCACGTCTCAATCATATCAAATGGCAAAGGGACCAGCAGCAGGGAGGAGATAATTAGTACATTGGTTAAATGTATTTCCCTTTTCCTTTTTATTATAATGAATTGGCCTCACCTTGATCCCACCAAATCATTTGTCCATCCTCAAAATGTTACAGGAGTTGGCATATTTTCTGGGACTTGGCAAAATGCACCTCATAGCAATCAGGATAAGCAGATAAGCAGATACTCTTGTCACTATCAGGAGACACTCATTGGCACAATTATGCTGGAAAGCCAAACCAATGCCAGTTTTATTATGTCTGGTTCAAATTGGTATTTTCAATCCATTAGTTTAAAAAATGCTAAATACATGTTGTTGTTGTTGTTGTTATTATTATTATTATTATTATTATTACGGTACCATATGGTAAACTATATCCTCATCAGACTCTAGTGTTGTGCTGGGGACTCCTAGTGAAAAAACACCATGATTTGTTGCCATGACTGTCCAAGATGAAGTAGATATTTTCCAATAAGATTTATAGTACAGTTTCCACCCTGGTTAGAATTTAGTCTACATTTCAGAGACACATGGGTTTCCTTGACTGATAAAATGAGAGAAATACTTTGAAAGACATGTTTCTGTTTTCTAAAAGGCAATAGGCAGATGGGGGGCAAGGGCTCTATTCGGCCCTTTGGATACCTTCTTAGGGGAGCATAACAGCAAGGGGCATGTAGGCTCTTGAGACATATGGTGAATGGCTTGTGATAAGCGGCGCAGAGTCTAGTTGGAGGCCTGTAGCTAGTGGTGTGCACCAAGGGTCAGGGCTTGGTCCGGTCCTATTCAACATATTCATCAATGACCTGGATGAGGGGACAGAGTGTACCCTCTCAAATTCGCTGATCATACTAAACTGGGAGGAGTGGCTGACACACCAGAAGGCTGCTCTGCCATTCAGCGAGACCTGGACAGACTAGAGAACTGGGCAAAGAGGAACCATATGAAATTCAGCAAGGGCAAGTGTAGGGTCCTGCACCTAGGAAGGAATAACCCCAAGCACCAGTACAGGTTAGGGGTTGACCTGCTGCGAAGCAGCTCTGTGGAGAAGGACCTGGGAGTCCTGGTGGGCAACAAGCTCTCCATGAGCCAGCAATGTGCCCTCGTGGCCAAGAAGGCCAAATGATATCCTGGGGTGCATTCAGAAGAGCATGGCCAGCAGGTTGAGGGAGGTTATCCTCCCCCTCTTCTCTGCCCTGGTGAGGCCACATCTGGAATATTGTGTCCAGTTCTGGGCTCCCCAGTTCAAGAAAGACAGGGAACTACCAGAGAGAGTTCAGTGGAGGGCTACAAAGATGATTAGGGGACTGGAGCACCTCTCATATGGGGAAAGGCTGAGAGAGCTGGGTCTGTTTAGCCTGGAGAAGAGAAGACTGAGAGGGGACCTTGTCAATGCTTATAAATATCTAAAGGGTGGATGTCTAGAAGAAGGGGCCAGACTCTTCTCTGTGGTGCCCAGTGACAGGACAAGGGGCAATGGGCACAAACTGGAACACAGGAAGTTCCATCTGAACATGCAGGAAAATAACTTCACTTTTGAGGGTGACAGAGCACTGGAACAGCCTGCCCAGAGAGGTTGTGGAGTCTCCTTCTCTGGAGATATTCAAAACCCACCTGGATGCAATCCTATGCATCATGCTCTAGGTGATCCTGCTCTAGCAGGGAGGTTGGACTAGATGATCTCTAGAGGTCCCTTCCAACCCCTACCAATCTGTGAATCACAAATAACTCCAGGGCAGGCACAAGTGACGTGAAGCAGAGAACAGGTCACACAAGCTTTTCTTGTCTTTTCAAGACTAGGGCCAGTCAGTGCTTTCTTTCCTTTATGGTTGGAGAGCTAAAAGCAAGTAGGCAGGCTAGTAAAATGTTACTGTTTATAGCCCGAAGTGAATCTGGTCTAAAGCCTCCTAAACACCTGGAAGCACAGTGCATTCTGCATGTCACTAGCCTGCCTATGTCTGGGTTTTGTTCCTGTTCTCCCATATGTAACTTATACCTGCAGCTGCAACTTGTGTCTCTTCCCATCATCTTTATATCCCAATTTCTCCCTCCTTTTCCTCTAACCCATGCCCCCAACACAAACACATCCTTCCTCCCTGCCCATTACCAAAGATAATACCTACTGTGATGGACAGTTGGCTGAAAAGTCAAGAGGCAAATTTAAAACTAAAGACAGTGAATCAGTGCAGACCTAAACACCTATTGACACAATTAAGACTGTAATTAGCAAACAAATAAGCCAAAACTTGTCTGCTAGACTTTGAGTTCATTACTGTGCTGGAAATGAGGCCTAATTACTCCAGAAAAAAACGAGAGTGTGGGCTTTCTGCATTTCATCCTTACAGGTGTCATTGATCAGACACTGATAAGTACAGAGAGGTGATATTAGCAACCTGTTCTTCAAGTTGGATGATTCCTGAAAACTCACACTGATCAGGTTTTCATTATTGCGCCCCAAAGGTTTCCTCTTTAATTTGAGTCAGAGGAGTGAGACATATATTCATACATGCTCACACAGACACACACACATGCACACAAAGATAACATTAGCATCTACATTACTCACAGTTAATTCTGCTGTAGGCCTTTGTCCAAATAGGCAACTAATAGGTTCATACTCATACAAAATTGCACACATTTGGAGACACAGATAAAGCTTGGGCTGTGCTTTTCTTCCTTGAGCCATGAAATTGCAAATAAGAATCACCACCAAAACTGGAAATGCTATATTTCATCATTACTTGCCTTTTATCCCTCTCATTGCATGTCTACTGCATTTTGTGTTCAAACTCAGCCATTAATTAATCATTAATAGCAATTGTTGCTCCTGCGTCTAGAATAGGTTCATCCCATAAGCAGCATGAGGTGGGGTTTCAAAACAATGTTCATGGCAGGGACTGCAGAGAGTGATGGCGTTACTTTATAGAAATACAAGAAGTCAGCCTTGCATTATGCACTAGGGATAGATTAGCTCAGGAAACACTGACTATGCTCCATCAATTTGTTAGATCTGATGATTTGTCTACCAAATTTCAAATTATTTTGGTGGACTTGGACATCAAAATCATGGAATCGTCTCACTTTAAATTGTACAATCTCTTTGTCCAAGCATGCATCTTGCCTGCTTGTATAATCCAAAACTGCCACAAGCTTTTTAGCTGCAGAGTTATTTAAGGATTACCCTGTCTGATCTTTAATGTGGAACATATACAGCAATATCTTTCTAGTGCTGCACACTACTGTGCTAACTGTAAAGAAGCAGCAGGCAGCTCAGAAAGAACATCCTTAAGAAGCTTTGATAAATCATAAAAGCAATCTCTACATGGCAGGGAGACACAGCTAGTCAAAATGAAAGCTATTTTAAATCACTAGTAATAGTAACTGGAGACTCTCCTTGTCTGGTTCAGTCTGGGTTAGATGTGAACTTTCCCAGAGCATTTTGTGCTACACGGAGTTGCGATTGTGAAACTGGCATGCTGCCTTGTCTCCTTGTGAATGTCTTTGACAATCAATGCCTTTGGCAGGGCTAAACAGGCAGCAAATTTTTGCTTCTATTCTCAACAGTAAACTTTGAATCCAACCTAGCACCTGCATGGCCATGTCATTTCCTCCATAGCTGAAACACCACTGACTGCACAGGTGAATCAGTGGGGAGTCATTCCCAGCCCCAAATAACCTGCACAATCTTTTGTACGTAACGCTGGCCACTGGAAGGTTTCAGAAGAAAAATAGGAGAGAAAACATGGATTTTTTTTTTTACTTTTATGTTGGTTTCCCAAGCTGCAAATCACTAACATGATTTAAAAATCACAGGGATTGTTAGTCCTACAGTCAGTGAACAGTCACTAGAGAAGCTTGAGGAAGAGGTCTCCTCCCCTTACCAGGCAGCCACACGATGTCAGTATTGGTTCATACAAATACGATTTGCTGTGCATTTCCTTGACTGTCATCTTGCCCCCCGGCAGGACTATGACAGACCAAGGATATGATGTTAGAAGTAACCCCAGGTAGGTGGCACACCATGCCCAAGCACAGAACCAGGCACACAACAGGATGGCCATAAAGGCAAAGCTGTGTGTTATTCTGATGTGCAGCTTTAAGTCTGGTAAATGATTTATCTTTTCTAGACTCCCATCATGTATCCTGAGGGTATATGAATCACTGTTTCCGTATGTTTTTCCAACTGCAGACCAGATAAACTGGAGATTCAGATCCAGCACATGGCAAATTTAGGCTCAGTGCCCATAGGTTTGCTTTGTGTTTCACCTCACAACTTTCTTAGAAGTTGTCCACTGAGTTCTTACAAATCTGATTTCTTTGACAGGCTATTCAGGACTCACTGCTTCTTATTAACAAAACTGTGAGCTCAGATTAGGCTATTGTACTATCAAAAAGCATGAGGGCACAGAGCCAGCAGTAGTTTAACAGGAGGATTTCAATGGATCAAGCTGTTAACACAGGAGTTGCCATGAGGCATTAGTCAAATGCCAACTTTGTGCTTCGTATAGACTCATTAAAATGGCCAGTGAATCTTTGATATGGACATGTCCTCCAACAGAAAGAAATACTTGTCAGACATGAAGTTTATGTGAAAGCTTGGATGGATTTTTCCATTGTAGAACATGCAAATACTGAACTGGAAATGGAACAGATCTGCTACTTGGCATTCCTGGATTTCTCCTTCAGGTTTGAACATCCTTAACCGTTTTAAGGAAAGATGCTGTATTGCAAAGCTTAATACAGTCTACTGGTAACATGTCAAAGCTCAGCTGAAAGCAGATGCTAGATACATTCTGTAAACCTTCTTAGGTTTCTGGTGCTCTACACTTCTTTTTCTACAAGACAATTCATACACAGAGAAAGATTAGCACTGCATTAGAACAAGTCTGTTGTTAATGTTATATAAATTCATGTTTTCTCTGTTGCCATATTTTGACAGTATAAGCACAAACAACAAAAAGACAAATCATAGTCAAATACTGAAATCCTCTTAAATCCCTTTAGTAGGCAGCCAGCTGTTGCAGTTCTTATAGTTAAGCAACAAGTTTCTATTTTAGATTAATATTAGGGGTTTTTTTTCATTATATTTGTTTAAAAGTCTTCCAGTGTGGTCCTCTCTGGAAAAAAAGATACATCAATTGGTCTAGATTTTCACTGTTCCTCTGCTGCCATCAGCCACCACCTTGACTATTCTCTAAGGGTATCACAACGGCTATCTATGTGTCTCCTCTTTTTGTTAAGATGGATGGAAATTAATGGCTGTTAGAAACACCAGGGTCTTTCCAAGCTAGAATTCTCTTAAAGCATTCTAGAAAAGTTGTGATAGTGCTGACTTGTGGGCTCGAGATGGAACAAGTGCATTCAACTAATTTCTGGGCTGACATCCTTAGCTCAGGTCAGATTCAAGTGTCACAGTTAACAGCTCTGCTCCAGAAATGAAATCTGAGGTGAAAATGTGTCAGAGCTAAAGTAGAAGTACTTCGGCCTTTCTGGCTTCCTCAGTAAATGACAGGATATACCACCATTCTTCCTCTTCCATTTCTTTGTACTCCAAAGGGAGGGAGGGAGGGTTCAGGGCACAGACACTGCTTTCTACATTACCCTGGGATGCAACAGCTAGAGTGGACTTACTCCTATGAGGGACAAGCGAAAGGATTGCTTTCAGGTGATCTTGCTTTCAACCAACCTAAAATAGTGAATTCCACAGCCTCTCTATGAAAGGCTTTCATGTGGGTTTTCCATAAACAAATAAAAGGAAAAGGGAAGTTCAAGCCATGAAAATACTCCCAAGCATGCAGTTCTTCTACCTAATTTTGAGCCATATTGCAATGCCCTTCAGTTTGTCTTGGAAGAAAGTTTCCACCACATAATAAAGGTCCCATTATGCAGACCCAACCACAAAAACACACCTCTAACTCTCTTTCCCTCTTTAAGGACCGCCCTCACCAGCAGCATGTGCTGAATGCCTTCCTGTCCAGTGCACTTCCCACAGGAGTGCAAATTACTCATTAATATTAATTCTTCAGAGGGGAACTGAGTACATTGAGTAGAACATTTTTACTATCACGGGGTTTATCAGTTTTATTCCCACTCTCTACCACAGGTTTATTGGAAGAAGAAGATCCCAGGAGTACAATTTCTGCATGGTGGTCCTTGGCTCTTAGAAGAGTTTCTGGTACAACTTTACATCTGCACTGAGAAAGCTCTACTTCCCTTTTATTATTTTCTTTTTATTTCATAGGATATTCTTGTAGGTCCAACCAAGTGCATTGTACTTAAGGCTTGGGCGCATCATCCTCTTTGCTCCAACTCAGATGGCAAATGACTAAAAAGATACATCAGAGGCCAGACGAAGTACAGTCCTAATGTAGAATGAAATACATGGATCAGAGGAAACGAATAAGGAATACTGTAGTAGAGAGAAAAGCTCATGTAAAAAAAAAAGAAAAAAAGTCTTTGTTTAGAGAGCACTCACTCAAGACTCTGTCAGAGGTTTTTAAAGCTTCAGACACATTAATCAAAACTATTTCAGATATCTCTGCAGTGCTCACCTTTCACAGAGGAAAGAAACACATTGTTAGGCTGAAGTGCTAAAAGAAACAAGTAAAGTAGGAACAAAAAACCAGTTGCGAGACCTTGAAAACACTCATATCAGTCACAATGTTTTAATCATCTGATTAATCTTCACTGGGGCAATTTTGAAGCAATATTCCTATTAGAGCAGAGTGCTTATAGGTTTTGTAGTTGAAAGGCTTTTAACAGAAATTCTTCGATGGTTCCCCAATCAGTGCAAATATTGACCCCTCCTTTGAACAAGACAAAATGGAAAAGTGGAATCAATTAAACACGTCCTCTGATTGCCGATGTAGGCAGGACAGGTTTGCAATCAGTCCTAAAGGAGTAGTGTGGTGGTGAAGAAGTATCAATGCTCCACTTGTTCTTTCAGAGTAAAAGTGTTTCAATATTCCCTCTGCTATTTTGTAGACTATCTTCTTCAGGAAATGAAGCTCATACAGTCCCTCTAAGCATTTCAGCTGGAGTCCAATTTCATCTAAATTTGATGGGGGGATGGAATTCACTAAGGTATTAAGTTCTCACTCCTTCTGTAAGCAGGAGATCCCAACATAAAAAAAAAAAAAAAAAAACCAACAAAAAAACACTGAAGTGCAAGCTTGGTCTTTATTAGATATGTTGATCTGCTCATTTTCTTTTTAGAAGCAAAGTAACTCAGCATTAGTATAGACTTAAGTTTGTAATGATTATTTATTGCTTTGAAATTAATGCCTAACATTAAGATAGCTAAACTTATTGATTAGTTCCTGGGGTTCTTAAGGGATGAAGTGAACTGCGATCTCTCCTTTTTCTCTCATTTCCCCCCTTAAATTTGACAAACACATCTACCCTGTTTTGCTAGTTACCAGGCAATATTTTTTTTCCTTTGAAAGGAGTTAGTGTTAGTAATTGAGTTGCTACTGTGCTCATCTGAACACTAAACCAACCTTAACCTACACTATATATATAGAGGGGATTAAAATCTTGTGATGTTACCAAGTTAAAATTTATATGTCATAAGGGATGATAGAAAAGGACGAGCTCCAAAATTTCTCTCAGGTTGATGTCCTGTATTGCTGCATTCAGTCTGGGCTCACAGCTGGCTGGTTCTCACTCTGAGGTAAAGAAAAAGGCTACAAAATTCACCAAAGATCTTCTTCATTCACTCCATCTTTACCAAAGGCAGAGGTGGACAACGTCCTCACTGATCAGTGTGTGCATTGCACTTTGAGGGGCTATAAACAACTGCACCAAATGCAAAGAGGTGAAAAATGTACCTGTCCCTTCAGGCTACCTACTCTCTTCACTGCAGTAGCTGAGTATTTTCAAACAAAAAATGTTTACTTTGTGTTGGAAAGGCTGAAGGAAACCACAACCTCATCTCACGGCTCCTGCTGTCACCACCAGCAGGTCAGTACTGCTATATATTTATGTTTCTTAGCCTGACCTACTGTCCCTTCCCACCAGGTTGAGGTGGTTTTGTCCTGGAGCCAAACCAGAGACAAAACCCACTCTTGCTTTGATATTTGGTTGCCTTCAAACTGGAACTGATGGCTTTTGACAAAGTGCCTGTGTCTGTTAAAGCTCTCAGATGCAGAAGACTCCTGATAAGCTGGTAGCATGGACACCGTGGTGTTTGTATAACGGGTAGTTAGTTCAGCTTTCCTGGCCTTACTTTCTACAATACTGCGGCATGACAAATAGCAAACTCTCCGTGTTATCTTTTCTCTTCTGAGGCTTTTTTATGCTTTGCAATAACTATGCTTTCTGACAGAGCTGGCTGGGACTGATCACAAATTAAATGTTGTTTGGGGGACGACTGTAAGTTGTTTAGCACTAGGTCTAAATTATACAGCGTGCTTGCTTCAGTAGAGCAGAATATGACTCTACCTGGTCTGTGCCTGTTCCTCTGGCCAGGAAGCAGAGTTATTTTGTCCATGCTGTTACCAGGGCCATGTAATAATTATAGCATCTAGTCTGTTCAACAGCCCCAGCTGGCCCTGGTCCTCATGCTGTCAGGCTGCCTGCAGACTTACCTTTGAATACAATGGGAAGTTCGTAAGTCAGTTAGTGTCTGAAGACACATCAGATGTGACTGGGAAGCCAACCAGACCACAAACACCTGGCTGATTTTGCAGTTCCTCTCATTGTCAGGATTCATATATTACAGGCAGTTGATCAAAACCTCATGGTTTCTCATGGTTCATGCATGTTTAAAAGGACTATTGAGATGATTCTCGCAGGAGAAAAAGGGATTACAGAGGAAAGGAAGGAAGGAAGGAAGGAAGGAAGGAAGGAAGGAAGGAAGGAAGGAAGGAAGGAAGGAAGGAAGGAAGGAAGGAAGGAAGGAAAAAGATACAGGATGATAGCAGATAACCAAGGAAGACAGATTCTACTCTATGGAAATTACCATATAAAAAAGTCCAGGATGGTGGATGTATAAAACATTCTCTTTTGAATACTTAGGCTGCAGAAAGAAGAGCAGGTTTTGCAGCAGCATTACGTTCTTTTCCTGTGGGAACAGAAAGGCAGTGAGTGGGAAGCACCTGGCCCTTCTCCCCTGTAGCATTTTTTGGCATGTTCAGAGAACAGATATGAGCTGCTCACAAAGCACTGTACGCTACATCCTCAATGCGTGTCTTCACAGGACAGAGGTGAGTCTGGAGGCAAAGAAGTAACTCTGAGTAGATACAAATCCATTTCTTGCATTTGATTAGCATGCAATGTTTGACGGATTAAGAATAAAGATGGGGAGCTTGCAAAACTGAGATAAAATTCAACAGAAGTCAACAAAAAGCTGAGACAAAATAACATAGCAATTAATTTAAAAGACAGAGAAAAGGTTATAGATCTTATCTGTCATACTAGGTACCAGTGAAATCTCATCTGAAACTGAATATACAGCTCTGACCACTCTGTCCAATCAATGTTCAAAAATGAATAATTGAAACAAGGAGATGAAGGAATGTATAAATAGACTAACATGAAAACAGAAGAGAAGGAAAACTTTTCAAGACCTAAAGAAGTAGGTTCTAGTCTAAAAAAAAAAAAAAAACCAAAACAAAAAAACCCCCCAAAAACCCCAAATCATGTTAAAAGGGGCAGGAATGCTGCCTGTAAACATTATGGAGGTAATGCTTAGGGAGAATAAGAGCTATTTTTGTCAAAGGAAAAATGACAGAACACAAAAAAGAAACTCTGATAAACTAACTATTAATGCAATTTGGCTGAAAATAAAAGGCTTCCAGCTACCAAACACTATGGCTTGAAACAGCCTTCCGGTGAGAGTAAAGGGAAGTGGAAGCTGAGCTTGCCCCAAGGTGTTGGTCAGTGATTTTCTAACTGGGGTTCCAGGATACTATTTTCTGCAATAAAACTGAGCTGAGCTCCGCAAGCTAAGAAATCCCTTTCAATCAAATATCATACTCCTAAATAGACCTGTGTCTCCAAATCATAATTTGATTCTCATCGTGTCTCAGAGCAGTGAACTTTTTGCCATTCAGCAAATCTTTTTCAAATGTTAAAAGAAAGGTCAAGAATAGGGAAAAAGGGTCTGAGTGCAGCTAATATTGACTATTTACAAAAATGGTCATGGACAGCTATAAGTGAAGAAGAAAGAATAGAGACATTCACAGTTAGCAAACAACAAATTTCATAAGTAAGTTGAAATGTGAGATTTGTTTCAAGGGAAAAGTGGGATTTTTTTCTGGAAACATATTAATGGCTTAAGTTTGCAAAATATAGGTATGATTTAGCTTAAGTCCTATCTTCAAGTAATTATTTGAAAATGAAAGTTCCGTTTTCCTTAAAAAAGATCCAGAAGCCTACGTCATTCAAATACCTTAAAAAGAAATAATTTCACATTTATGCTGCTGTCTTTCAGAGCACTTTTATGAGGGCAGAAAAGCTGTGAATATGAGATGCTGACTTGAAATATTCCTAATCCTTTGCCACCAAGAAAAAAATTGTATTTACAGTCATTTCAAACCATAGTAGTGCAGTACAGTATACAAAGAAGAAAATTAGAAGAAAAACATGTATATGACTACATGGTACCATGTTTATTGATCTGTCACTTAACATGGACACCATGGACTTTCAAGTTTCAATCTTTATCTCATGATCTGAAAGTCTAACTTCCCTTTTGAACCAGTCATCAATGAGGATATGTAATTTACTGCCCAGTCCTACATGCAATACCACTAAAATCAGTCACAAAGAGCTGAGTTTTGGACCCATTGACAAATTTTATGCCCAGAAGGAACCACTCAGACTCTACAGTGAATATTCTACCAACAGTAGAATTTCACCTGCTGTTGAAATACAGTATGTCCTAATTTCATCCACCCTTGCACCACATTGTGTTAAACACTGCAACTTAACAAAGTTACAAAGAATAACTGGCAGTTTCTGCCCTCGAGTCCCTGCAGTTTCAAAGTATGACCAAAAGGTAACTGGGAACTTTCAGAAATGGAGCAATCTATGCAGGAGAAAACTGTCAGCTTTCATGTGCTAGACATGCAATTGAATTACCTTCTTGAGTTTGATTTCACTTCACTGGGACCAAAACAGGATGCAATCTGCAGTTGTTGAGAGAAAAGCCTCATCAGCACAATGAAATGGGAAAATAACCCTGAAAGTAGTGCTGAGGTAAAAGCCCTTCCACTCCTGCTTATCCTTCCAAATGGCTGGGGGTGAGAAAGAACATGTTGCTAACTGTGTAATGAGGCACAGATTGAAAATTGCTTAAAAGCCTGTGCACAGTAACGGGGAGAATTTTACCCAGTGGCACTCTGAGAAAATTATCGTAATTGCACTTTTTAGTTATTATCAACTTGGTCTCCAGGACCTCGGTAAGTGCCATTAGACATCTGCTGTGGGACTATTCTCAGCAAGCAAAGAAGCCGCCAAGTCCTTTAAAAAATATAAATAAGTGGGGAGCACTCATCATGGGTTTTTTTCCTGTAGATATGCCTCACAAATAACATTATGGAGATCTTTTTTTTGTAAACTTAAATATTATTATTGGGGTAGGTTGGCATACGCTATTTGCTGTAATGAGTGCTTTCCAGGTGAGTTGGATAATATTTGTTCTACTCATTTCATTATTTGTAATAGCTGTACATCTGATTGAGGTGAATTTCCTAAACAATCCAAGAAATATATAAGTTGATAGAAGTTGCATATCTAGACTACTCGCTTTCAGAATTTTGTAACTCATATTTGCTTTACTTCTGCCACAGTTCTACAGGTTTACTCTTGTAAAAAGGAGGGGAAATTGAGAGAAAAGGGATTGAATACAGAAAAGAATGGATGGATTTAAAGAAAAAGTCATTCTCTAGTCCACCAGTTAGGAATTAGGTGCCCAGCTCCACCTGTGGTGTTACAGTACTGAGCCTGTGGTAGGATTCCAGGTACTGATTTCATCCATGCTTTGTAAAATTGTTGTGGGTTATCCCCAGAGGGCAGCTAAGCACCAGACCACCGCTCGCTCCTGTAAGGTCCTGATAACAAGTGAATGTCGCAAACACCCGTCTTGACATGGGCAGGGATGGGCTGATGATGACCAGGGAGCATTGAACAAGAACGGAGCCTGCAGAGGCAGGATAACGTCTTGTGAGACCACTCCTCTATTCCTGAAACACATAGGCAATGACCATCTGTGCTCTGTGCACCATGTGCCTGTGATGGATCACCACTCACTTGGTCAGCCCTGAAGGGGGCGGGGGGGGCAGTGAGACCCGCAGGACCCCCACAACCCACCGACTCATTTCTAGAACATTTCTGAACATTCCTGAGCACATACTGCACCTGCTCAGTAACGACAGACCCCCGCCTATGGGGCGGGCACATCGGGTTATAAAAAGGGGAAATACAAGTTTTTGGCGCGCGCCCACCACCTGAAGACTGCAACTATGAGCAGAGAACATCGCTGGATCCAAGGGTGGTGATATCTTTTCTCTCTCGCTCTCTCTCTCTTTTCTTTCTCTCTTTCTTTTCCTCTCTGTCACTCTCTTTGTCGCTAACTTAATTTTCGGCACATTAGGGTAATATCATCACACGTTTTGCTAAACGCTTACCTTTCACAGTTCTGCTAAGTTTTGAGCACTGTTATGACTTTTGCCAAGCCTCTATCTTTTGTAGTTCCACTGAGTTTTAAGTAAATTTGTGATTGGTTTGAACCTCTAGAGTAATTGCCGTTACTCCTGATTACCACGCAGAGAATTAAAAAGTTAACATCACCCTAACCCCCTGAGTGGAACGGGAAAGCTCCAACCCTCAGTTGGGCAGGGGAAGACGAAAGGAAGAGTAAAAGCAAGAAAATTTGTAGGTCAATATAAGATTTCTTTTATAAGCAAGGGAGAAGTGGAAGAAGAGAAAAAGAAAACAAAATGAAACCAGCGATGCAAAGGCAGTCATTCACCATCTCCAATGGGCAGACTGATGCCCAGCTGGTTCCCAAGCAAGATGGCTAACCTCCCTGAACGCCCTCAAGCTACTTTTGTATTGCCGAGTATGACGTTACATAACATGGAATATCTCTGTGGTTACTTTGGGTCATCTGCTTGGTTGTGTGCCTCCCAACTTTTTGCACACCCCCAATGGTGTGTACCCCAATGGGTACATTGTGGGTGCAGAGGGAAAGACAAGGAAAGCCTTGATGCTGTGCAAACACTGTTCAGCAATAGATAAATCATGAGTATGTTATCAGCATTGTTTTGGTCACAAACGTAAAACACAGCATCATACCAGCTGCTATGAAGAAAATGAGCTCCATCCCAGACAAGACCCTGTAACAGACCCTGCACAAAAATATTCAGAAGGGAGAGCTCAGAGGGGAAAGATGTGAGTCCTCTTTCACTGAAGATCTCCATATACCAAGGGAGAATCCCAAAGCTATCCCTGAGTCTGGACAGAGCCTGGGCAGAGATGCTCCTGACCTTCCTGTGGAGGAACCTGGGCTACTGCAGAGATGGGAATGCAGTGTATGGCTGCAGGAGGAAAACAGTCATGAAGGAGCACAAACCCATTGTGAGGATGATCAGCTGGAATGGGAGCATTCTGTTTTCATCCCCGCTCTTGGATTATTTCAGATTTGTAGCCAATACTTGTTTAGCAGAAATAACTGAAGGCTACATGTACACTATTAAATTAAATGTGCTGGGACTTTCCTCTAGCACTGATAGTACTGGCACAGAGTGGTCAATATCTATACTATTAAACTCTCTTGCCTTCCAAAACAGGATGGTTGCATCTAATATGCTTCTTGGAAATGGTCCGTGGCCTGTGTTGACTGGTTAAGTGCCTGGGAATTGTCTGGAGAGTGCTAGCTGATCCTGACCAAAACTGTGCCAGACACTATTTTAACAAATTAACAGTATAATACAGCAAGTTGCTGTCACTGCCTAAGTAGAGTATAGACATAGTCAAATGGCCCAACAAACATATATATTTGCCCACCAGTGGCCTGATTATCTGCTGTAGCTCTTTAGGATTGCCAAGTACCTGGGGCAACCAGAAGTTTATCCTGTCCTAAATGGATCCAACTCAGTGGAGGTGGTTCTTAAATGGTCCCAACTTCAACAGTCCTTAGACTTCACATGGTTTACCAGACCAGTATTGAGAAAAAGACAGGAATCTTCCTTTGTAGATGGAGTCCGCCCCTTGCAATTCACACGGTGTAGAAAGTGTAGAGCTGGAATGGCAGAAGGACAGGAAAGGATTCATCCTTCAGAAGAGTCTTGTTCCCTCTCCATATACCCTCCTGCTGTTCGCCCAGGCAAGGCAACAAGGTAGGGCAACAACAAACTATAGCACAGTGATTCTTGCAGGAAACCTTGATTTGCTCCCCTCTGCTCTACATTGATCCTGTTTTTACATGTTGTTAAGGCCTTGGCTAAAAACTAGGACACTACATATAAACAAAGCAGCTAACTAAACCCCACTTACAGAAATAGGCCCTCAGCCTCCTGCTTATTCCTTGGTTTGTTGGGGGTTTTTTTGCTTTTTTTTTCTCCCATGAGGCCTTACCTGGGAATCAAACACAAAGCTGCTCTTCCCCATCCTTTGAAACTTGGTAAGACAAAAGGAAGAGCCTTGAAAGCAAAGGTAACTGCAGAAGAGGAGGCAGCTATTCACTTGCAAAGCAACCCTCTTGGGCTGTTTCCTGTGCTTTTTCTTCTCAGTTTCCCCCTGATCAAAGAGCAGTCTCCACAGTCTGCATAATACATGAAGCCGAGATAGCTAACAGCATGCTCTGGCTGGGAGAGCTCATGAGTGCGTGGGGAGACTTTGATGTCTGCATGCTCTGAATGGCCCTAATGGCTGCTCTTCCCCTGTTTGCCCCTGCATCCCTCAAACCCCTGCTCAGGAAGAGGACTGAAGAATTACAGTTTCCTTACTTAGTTGGCTAAGATAGTCTCTTTTTTTCCCCTGAAAGAAACCACCGTGACTGGGGCTATCTGATGCCTAATGAAGCAAGCAGAGGACAAGATTCCTACCAACGTGGTGAGGGATGAGAGGAGGAACAAAACTTGTTTAGTGACGCCTGCAGAGATGGGTAAATAGAGGGCAATGTCTCAGAGTGGAACAAAAAAACATCCCCTACCACTGCAGGAAGGAAAAGGATTACTCTCAGTGCTGAAGCCATGCTTTATGGTAGGCTTCTACCCTGCTTTGAGAAATTTAAAAAGAAACAATCCTTAATCCTGCTTTTTTACGATTTAGTGATAAAGTCAAATCCACTTTGCTGTGGATTGTAAGTAGCTCAGCTGATTTTTAGAAGTCAGGCTATTTCCTGAGATACAAAGCTTTGCTTATATAAAGAGATCGACATTGTTTATTGGGGTGAAGGGAGGAGTAGGCAGCAGTGTGTAGAAGTTTGGATGACCTTTGTAGAGGGCTGTCTTTTTTGATTTCGTTATTAGTATTATTATTATTCATTTCCTGTATGATTCAGGGAGTGGGGGATATAAAAGGAAGAACAAATATGAGGAAGGAAAAGTGTTTTGTCTATTTTTACCAAGACATTCTGAAAGTCTATTCAACAGGTGCATTTTTTTACTTCCCTTTACACGAACATTTCTTTCAGAAAAATAATAGAATTTGCTGTTCTCATTCTGTCCAATATGAATGATGTAGTATTAATTACATATATCCCATCCTACTAAAAAAGCCCATCTTAGTCTCTGCATCACTGCTGAACACACAGAGGATCTTAAAAGCATTTTGCCAGTGCATTTCAAGGTCTAGTCCAATGAAAAAAGCTATCTGCAAAAGAATAGATAGCTATAAAACAATTAAAATTGTGTATAAACACCATTAGCAATAATTGATCTTTTAAATCAGGAAGCTTTTACCGATCCACCTTGACACTGGGGGTTTAGAAACAGGAAAAAATAGCTTCCAACAAATGTGAAAGGAAAAGCAACTAGATTAGATGCATCCCATGGCCAGTCCATTTATAAACCTGCAGACCTACTGATGGCACTAAGCTTATATTATTCATTCTAGAGAGAGGGATATTCAAAATTAATTAAAAAATAAGTTCGTGTTGGTTATATAACCCCATCTTTGTTAGTAGAATCCATCAACATTTTTAAATGCAAATTAAAAAGGGAGGAATTAAATACATTGTATTTTACTAGCCTGAGAGCAGTCTGCATTCAGAAATAAAAGGTTGAAATATAAAACATAAATATGAACATCCTGCATTTTCACTTTTTGGCACATGATCTTTATTTAAAAAACAAAACAAAACAAAAAAAACCCCAAACAAACTCCCCCCCCAAAAAAACCCCCACAACCCACAATTATTTGCTTGTTTTCATCTTATATTTTGCAAGGACCTTGGATCAAGATTTCTTCAATAAGTAGCAAGTAAATCATTTCAAGTTTTCCAGACTACTGAGTATCCAGTAACCCGTCTCAATCTAATATGCAATTTCTGGAGTCACCAAACAGCCCAAAATGAAGTGGTACGTTTTACACAGCTTCACACATTCATGTTTACTGCTACCAGGGAGCTGCAGTCTAATGATACCACAAATACAGATTCAATAGCCTTCTCCAAAGCTTCTGTCAGTTTCCATCCCTGAAGTCACCCTATCAATACATTCCTAATTTCTTCCTTCCCCTCCCGTCCCCCCAATATACCTCCTCTCTAGCTACATGTGAAGCCTAGGGCACCCAAAAGGTCATGTGGAGTATCTCATACTCCAGAGACCCAAAGCTCAAAGTAAACATTTTCACTGCTCTTTGCATCCCTTATGCACAAGACAACCATTTTTCTTTGCAAAGTAGAGGCAGCAGGTCATTGCTTATCTGCATCCCCTATGACAGGCAGCTGGACAATGTCCCTTGCCTTGCCTTGCTTTGCCTTGCCTTGCCTTGCCTTGCCTTGCCTTGCCTTGCCTTGCCTTGCCTTGCCTTCCCTTGCCTTCCCTTGCCTTGCCTTCCCTTGCCTTGCCTTCCCTTGCCTTGCCTTGCCTTGCCTTGCCTTGCCTTGCCTTGCCTTGCCTTGCCTTGCCTTGCCTTGCCTTCCCTTCCCTTCCCTTCCCTTCCCTTCCCTTCCCTTCCCTTCCCTTCCCTTCCCTTCCCTTCCCTTCCCTTCCCTTCTCTTCTCTTCTCTTCTCTTCCCTTCCCTTCTCTTCTCTTCTCTTCTCTTCTCTTCTCTTCTCTTCTCTTCTCTTCTCTTCTCTTCTCTTCTCTTCTCTTCCCTTCCCTTCCCTTCCCTTCCCTTCCCTTCCCTTCCCTTCCCTTCTCTTCTCTTCTCTTCTCTTCTCTTCTCTTCTCTTCTCTTCTCTTCTCTCTCTCTTCTCTCTTCTCTCTTCTCTTCTCTTCTCTTCTCTTCTCTTCTCTTCTCTTCTCTTCTCTTCTCTTCTCTTCCCTTCCCTTCCCTTCCCTTCCCTTCCCTTCCCTTCCCTTCCCTTCCTCATTCCTGTATGCCCTTCTCCCAACATTGTTCCTGTCCTGGAAGTCTCTCTAAGATGATGTCTTACTTTTCTACATATTGCTTTGAGACAATCTGTCTACCTTTTATAGAAACTGTTCCTTACCATTTGCTAAGTCACATCTAAAAAAAAAAAAAAAAATCAATTGCAACTCTGTAAGAAGCATATATGCCATCATAAATAACTTCAATAAATCAACAGCAGGACTCTCAGAGAGAGTGTAAATACAGCAATGGATATGGATATTCATCCATATTCATCCCTACAGGGATGGCGAAACCAGCACTGATGCATCACCTTTAGATTTGATTTGTCATTTGTCAAGACCAGTAAGAGGTACCCTGGACTTCTGTTTTGTCTTAGGAATCGGAGTCATCCTGAGAATGATCTGTCATTACCATTTTTGTGTTTGAAAGTCCGTCATCTAGGCACATGAGAAATAGATATGTGAGATGTACCTGAAAGCTGAGATACACATACCAGAAAATACTTTTTTTTTGGGGGGGGAAGACTACTAGGTGGTAATTTCTTTCTTTTGACAGAAAATGGTAGTAAATAAATACAGAACAAAAGAGGTGGGGGTAAAGGAGAGGATGCTTCTATTGGAGACTCAGCGTACTGATAAACTGCTTTTTTTAGCAAGTCATTTGAAGAGCTGATATGAAAAATTGAAATATGTCAATACAGCAGGTGGGCTCATGCTGTGGATGTTGTATTTCCTGAGGGACTGAGGGAAATACGTTAAAAAACAAATAGTTGCAAGAAAGATGTTGATCAGGTTGATAGGGGGTTTTTTGCTTGCTTGGTTGCTTGTTGTGGTGGGCTACAGGATTCTCACTAATTAAAATAAATGAGTGAATATTGAAGAGAGAAACTTGCTAAAGAAAGACTCAAAGGAAGCAGCTCTGGAAATCAGATTTTATAGAATCATAGAATCGTACAATGGTTTGGTTTGGAAGGGACCTTCAAAAATCATCTAGTCCAACTCCCTTGCCATGGGCAGGAACACCTTTCGCTAGATCAGGTTGCTCCAAGCCCCATCCAACCTGGCCTTGAACACTCCCAGGGATGGGGCATACACAGCATCTCTGGGCAACCTGTTCCAGCGTCTTACCACCCTCATTGTAAAAAAGTTCTTCCTTATATCTGATCTAAATCTCCCTTCTTTTAGTTTAAAACCATTACCCCTTGACCTGTCACTACAGACCCTGGTAAAAAGTCTCTCTCTGTCTTTCCTATAAGCTCCCTTTAAGAATTGAAAGGCTGCAATGTGATCTCCTTGGAGCCTTCTCTTCTCCAGGTTGAACAACCCCAACTCTCTCAGCCTTTTTCATAAGAGAGATCCTTCAGCCCTCTGATCAATTTCATGGTCCTCTTCTGGACCTGCTCCAATAGGTCCATGTCTTTCTTGTGCAGGGGCACCCAGAGCTGGATGTAGTACTCCTGGTGGGGTCTCATGAGAACAGAGTAGAGGGGGAGAATCACCTTCCTTGACCCATTGGACATGCTTCTTTTTATGCAGCCCAGGAAGCTCTCTCTGTCCTTAATTCTTACCTTCAAGTGAAGATCTGTCAAGAGAAATCTTGATGGGTGAAGGAGAAAGACAAAATGAAATAACAATGGTAAATTATATTAATTAGAGAAACTCAAGCTGGACCTTCAAAGGTAGGTCAGAGCAATGCTGTTGAGATGCACATATTCAAAGAAAAGTAGGAGCTATCCTCTTTTACTTCCTTTTCTCCGCTTTTGCTTTGTCTTTCATCCTTCTTTACCCCTGTGTGCCCTACCACTCAAAGTGCATTGTCAGTCACCATCTTCATATAAAAGAGGAGATAAGACTTAACTGCAGATTTGATCACACTAGATGTTCCCACCCACCAATGGCAGCTTGTTCAGGGGCTGTACCAGTTTTTATGTTAAACCGTTAGTGTCATTATTTTCTCACTATGATTGCCTTTCTCCTACCCAAATTCTCTCATGATACCTTTCCAACTTAACTAGGATGCACAATACAGTATGGCCGCAACAGAGGACAGAGCTCCACCTCGGTAGATGTTCTGCCTCCCTGTAACTACTTAGAGGCTGTTCCACAGCAATATTGCTCTCATAATCAGAAACAGTACCCTACATTAATTCAGACTTAACTACATATTCCATCCCTCAGTCATTAATCATGTCTTTTCTCATCCTGTGTTTTGCAGGGACAAAATTTCCTTCAATCTTCTTTAGGAAAACAGAAATGACTAAATCTTGGTGTCTGGTTCAGGATGGTCTGAACTGAATCCTAGGTAACACTGAGTAGCGCTCCATTGACAAGAAAGAAAAGAAATGCAGAATGATTACTTTGAAATATTACTACAACCAGATAATTCTAATAAATATATATGTAGAAATGTTTTAACTGGAATGTGTTAATTTCTGAGCCAAAACTAACTTCAGGGAAAAACTTCAGCTGCTACCTATAGCAAAAACATAGAATCATAGAATATCTCAAGTTGGAAGGGACCCATAAGGATCATCGAGTCCAACTCCCTGCTCCTTGCAGGACTACCTAAAACTAAACCATATGACTAAGAGCATCATCCAGATGCTCCTTGAACTCGAACTCTGAAGGCTTGGTGTCGTGACTGCTTGCCTGGGGAGCCTGTTCCAGTGATTGACCACCCTCTCAGTGAAGAACCTTTTCCTAATGTCCAGTCTGAACTTCCCCTGATGCAGCTTCATTCCATTTCCTGGTGTCCTATCACTGGTCACCAGAGAGAGATATCACCACTTCCTCCTCCACTGCCTCCCTTGAGGAAGGTGTAGACTGTGATTAGGTCACATCTCAGCCTTCTCTTCTTGAAACTGAACAAACCAAGTGACCTCAGCCGCTCCTCGTAAGTCTTGTCCTTGAGGCCTTTCACCATCTTGGTCATCCTCCTCTCGACACACTCTAATAGTCTGATGTCCTTCTGATACTGAGGCACCCAAAACTGCACACAGCACTTGAGGTGGGGCTGCACCAGTGCCGTGTAGAGTGGGACAATCACCTCCCTTGACCAGCTAGCTATGCTGTGCCTGATGCACCCTAGGACATGGTTGGACAATTCAAGCAATTCTGCAATTCAAGTGAGAAATGTATACTGCATAAAAAATGAATTTTAACTGCATATTTCACTAAAATATAAAATATTATATTTCCAGGTAGTTGTCAGTGCTGTGAAATGTCAAAGACTTTTTTCTTTTACAAGGCTTTTAAATATTATCACAGCAAAACTGCCGTTTAATTGACATTCCCTTTACTGTCACTCAGACAAACAGAAGGATTAGAACATCAATGAAATGGTGATTATGACACTGTGCTGCTTCACAGAATCTGAGATTAAATGCTTAAGAATAAACTTTTGTGGAAGAAGTTATTGAAGAACTATTTGAGGAAGCAGTCCTGAGTTTAATATCTGAAAATCTTATTTTTGAAATAATGTTTTATATATATTTTATGAATAAAATTAGTGCATTTGCTTCTATTTTTGAAAGTACATGTGTACCAACAAAATATGGTATATTAATAAAACAAGGACAAGATTCAAGAACCTAGGTTTTCCTCTAAACCATCTATGCAAATCCAGGCTCTAGCCCATCAGCATCTGCCTCCAGAACAGAGATGAAAATAGATGTTCATCTTTGCAGCTCAGGCAGTCCCCTCAGAGCTAAGTGTAGCTACTGGGGGCTGAATGTCCTTTACAGTTTAAAGTATGATTCTTTTGTTCAGTCTACATAAATGCATGCTTTCATAATGTCAATCCAAAATAGATGTGGTCACTCCAGAAGTCCCAGCTAATATAAAATTAACTTAGTCTCTTCCTGAGTTGTGTGTGGGTACGTTCGTGACTATGTAGGCACAACTTCAAAATAGATTTTCCTAAGAGGTGGCTAACTAACTCAATGCTTGAAATGCAGGCGCTTAGTTTGCTAGGCTGAAGAGGGTCTGCTGATGCAAGGCTGGCTCTTCAGAAAACCAGGAAACTCAGAATCACCAGTCATTTCCAAAACTTGCCATTGATAATCTTAAGAGATAAGAATAGGGGAGGTGGGGGGAAGGTTTCATATCTGAGTGAGCTCCAAGCCATGTATCAAAAAATTTTCAATATTGACAGCCTGGTGTGGAGAATGATCCAATCATACACTAAACTTTATGTCATTACCGTCACCTGGTACCATTTGTTGAAGCCAATTAGAAAATTTGGAAACAACAGGTTTTCAACACTTCTCTCAGCAAACCTCAGATAAAGCAGCATTTCCCCAAGGTGATAACTCCTTTAGGCAATAACCCCGTTAGTCTGCACGGGTCTCTGGGGAGGGACTGTCTTTTGTTGGCTCTTCATGGTAGGTTCTACACGAGGACAATGGTCTAGTCCTTCTCCTTTGATGGTCTGAGGAACGGCTGTTTCAGGGCTCTGGTTTTCACTGATGAGGTTACTAGTCTTCCTACACCTATCATTGTTCCTTGGATCCTTGCCAGGCCCTGATGTTTAACTTGCTTGGCCTTTAGTTAGATAACAATATCACTGCAAACTCTTTGAAGAAAGCACATCCTACGTGTCTACACAGCTGCTAGCCCAGGCTTGGGTCCCAGAAGCATAGCATTGTTACTGAATTGCACTCCTGGCTATGCCACTGGTTTGCTACATATTCTTAAACAACGACTTAAAGAAGTTATTTCAGTGTGTGCTCTTAACTGATAAAACAGGATGAATACAAATGCATGCAGTTAGTATAATGAAGAATGAAGTAGTTTGGTTTCTAATCCATTACTAATGTGTAAACACAAGTATTAAGGGAAATTTCTTATGTTTTGAAGACTTCAGCACAGTCCTTTTATTGCCATTGCCTCTACGTTAACGTCTCAGCAGCTCTCTGGATTCCAGGCTTGCATTGTGCTGCCCATACTATTTCTGTGCTACACTAAAAGAAGTTAAATGCTGTTTCTCTAGAATTCTACGTTAACTTCTGTGCAGATTTGATAAGCACTCTCTTATAACACATATTTTGTGTGCTGCATGGGTGACTGGAGGGATGGTAAATTTTTCTTTCTGGAACAAACCGGGGGTGTATTCTGAGATGTGGCTATGATAATGAAGGGGTGGTGCCTGCAAGTTCTTCTGTGTTTTCACTGCATCCACACTGTGTCTAATAACTGTGAGAAAACGAATCATTTGGATGTCGCTGCTTCAATTTTCTTTGAAAAGAAACATTGTTGTGGACTTGTTAAGTTTATAAAAAGAGATATGCCTTAGGGTAGAGTGGCTGTAGTCAATGACTTTCAAGTCCTAAAAGTCTAGCAAGAAGATCCAATTCTCAGAACCAACTGTGAGTCTAAAACAGAGGAAGGATAAACAGTCGGTGGTGGGTAAGAGAGGCTCAGGAGGAGAGCATCCAGTCCTGTGATTCCTGTAGGGTTTTCAATGACATAAATAAATGAGTCGGGATGTTACTACAGCAGATCCTCCCTAAGGGAATGGTCAGCCCTGAGGAACTTTAAAGGAATGCATGGGTTTTGGGGTTTTTTCCCTACCAACACAATTCATGTGCTAGGTATTGTGTTTCCATAGCAACACAAATTTACTTAATGACACAGTTTGTACAAAAGGAGACTAAGGGCTCCAACTCTCTGAGTATAGTGATGTAGATAATGGCGTGAGCCATCCAGAATCTACTACACAAGGATCAACGCATTGGGTAAATATGGATGAAAAAGTTATAGTTCTTTCTCATGTTGCTTCAGGTAAGCTAAGCTATGATTTCCCCAGGTATTTAGGATTTAAGATTTAGACCATACCAGGTCTGTGGTCTATTGTTGGAGCCCAAATTAAGCCAAAACATTCTTACAGGCGCACAAACACACGCTCATGTGCGCATGGACATACACGCTCATGTGAGCAACATGGAGCACAAAGCACATGCAAGAAAGGAAGAAGCTAAAAGCAGTGTGCTTTGTGCTGAAACCTGTCATGCTGCATGGGCCTCTGGTCATTTTTAGAAGGGACCATGACGATAGTCACAATCAGACTCCCACATAGTTTGGGTTCATTCTCTTTTTCTGGAACATTTTCAGTGGTTTTGCAGATGACAGTAGTTGCTCTTTGGCAAAAAAGGATCCCACAGCACATAAAAGGCTGAAAGTAAGTGAAGACTTTGGTTGCTAGCTGAAAATCCATAGGCTGGAGAATTTAAGGAAAATAATTTACTCACCTAAATTAGCATTTACCTGTGAAAAAATAAATATTTATCATGCTCAACTGAGCATAGATGATTGAAATATGTTAAAATCTGATAATTTCTGATGATTGCATCACAAATAATGTCCCTTAATGCCATACAAAGAATTCACATAAACAAGAGTTCTGCCCGCCTTCTGCTCAGGGAAGTCAAGCCTTTTGATCAATGCAGAACAGAGATGTCCATGCCTGAAATCACCCCTAAATCTGTTTACATGGGTTCCTTATTTCTGTTGCCTGTTTTTATCTTTTCTCTAAAACAAAACAAACAAACAAACCCCCAAAAGAACAACAACAAAAAAAATCACTATTTTTCATGTTTTCAAAGGCTATGAGTGAGTATGAAGAAGGAAAGACTCACAAACATTATCAAGAAAGTGTAATTACAGTTTCCCTGGGACAGAAAAGTGAATCTGGCTGTATAATGGTCTGACCTCTCATTTATTTATAAATAAAATACCTACCCTCAGAGCCTGATATTTGTTGTCTTTGCTGCCACTAACACCTGCAAAAAGAGTTATAATTATATGCAGAAAAATTCCTATTTGATCTTATTTCAGTGTGGATAATGCAAACTATTAAAACGAAAGTCATGTTTTAGACAAACAAAAGCAAAAATTAACAAGTTTTCCCCTAAAGTATCTGGCCACCCTTTCCTTTTCATTCACCATTTTTCCCATTTATACATACCAAGCCCAGACCAAAAAACAGTAGTAGGGACCTGTTACTCCATGCACTAAGCCACATGACCAGTTTTATCCAGTTCCCACTGAACCAATGCTCTTGACTTTAAAACCATCATTATCTTTGAGGAGCGCTTGAGTATATCCTTGCATGACTCTGGTGAAATGGGTGGAGGTGGACATTTTAATGCTGATAAAGTATTTGGTTATCATCGATATCTTCACTTCTTTTCCTTTGAACTGACAGAGCCTGCTTTCTCTTGTCTCTGCCCACTGGCAACCCATTTTTTACCTAGGGTTATTTTCCAGGGTACAAGATGGGAACATGGGTACTAATCTGAGAAGGTGTCTCTTCCTGAGGATCTGGATCTGAAGACATTGAGGAAAAGAGAGACATCAAGCCCTGGCTGGATCTTTGATAATCTTTCCTTTCCTATTTTTCATTGGGTCCTAATTCCTTTCCACTGGCTTTGCTGAGTTTTCAGCAGCTTGATTTTCCTTTCTAAATGAATTATAATGAATGCTGGGTCTTCTGGTAACAACTGGCCCAATTCTGTCTACAACGTGAGTCTAAATCTGTAATTGCATTAATGGTGTCCTTTTCTTTGTTCACAATATGCTCTTTCCTTAGTTTTAAATAAAAAATGCTCTGTGGAATTCCTTTCTTCTTAAACTTTATATATTCATTACTCTCTCACTCTGTTTCATACTTGGCTAAATAATTATAATTCCTCCCTTCTCTGTCATTGGTTTGCTAATTCTGAGAAGCTTCCAGTCCATCTACAGAATTTTAGCTCAGCAAGGGATGTGTTGAAGGGTATTACCATCACCTCAGTACTGCTCATACCTTTTTGTAGATGCAGGTCTCTACCCTTGCTCTCTCTGTTTTAGCTGTCCATCATGGTCACCTTATTACTTCTTCCTTCTAGAAGGAGCTTGTACATCCGTCTTTGTGGAGTCCTCTAATATGGTCCTAGTTAACCCATGATGCTTTAACTTGTTTATTATATTCCCTTTTCCTATGAAATTTCTTGGTGATTTCAGTGACTATGCTCTGAAATGCCAATTCCACTCAAATAAATAGAAAATAAATTCCACCTGGGACTTAATACAGGCAGCATGCCATGCTTGTGATTTTTTTTTTTTTTTCTGTTACATGCACTTTGGTTTCAATTTCCCTGTATCAAAAGCTTTCTTTAGGAAAGTCATCTGCTCTTGGTGATCTCTTTTTCTCACATTTTCCTTCTCTTCCTCTCTGCCTTTCATTTTCTACTATCTCAGGACTCAAGGAATAAAGAATGTCCTTTACCATCCCAGCACAGTATTCTAGGAGAGGTGTGGTGTTGGTTTGAATTATATAGTGCCACTGTAAATGCATATATGTGTAACACTGACACTGTACTGTATATATCGTACTGTTCTTGAAGGAAAGACTGGAAAAAAGCAAAGATGGGAAAATGACAAGCATAAACAGCTGATTTGAGTTTACAAGTATTGTGAAGATATTTTGGTCTAAAAACATCACTAGTCTGTAACAGGGCAAAAAAGCACTGAGACTAAAGACTGAGGGTTTTTTCTGCATCCTTTATCCGTATCCGTTCATGCCAGTGCCTTCCATTAAGTTCTGTACAACTGTTTCCAAGCTGCTGGGGAACAGTTTGAGTTAGGGTGAGTTGTACCCCTGCTCAGTTGCAATTCAGTCTGGCGTCATAGCTGAAAATGAGGATAAGAGTCTTACGAAAAGCAAGACTTATGCTAGTAAATGCTGTTTTTCATGAGCTATCAAAGTGTAAAGAAATTGTAATGTTCGTCGTATTCGATAGTTCTGGGTTGAAGGTGTTTCCTACAAATGTAGGTAGAACAAATGAAACAAGGTGTTGATGGCGTGAGCATGTAACAGAACTTATTTATGCAGTCTGAATGTGCCAGAGATTATTCCAAGTAGATCTCTACTTTTTCTTTTTCCCAAAGAACAGGTAAAAGTGCAAGTTTTGTAACTGTAATGGCACATACAATCTTAATGAGCTCAAACAAAGGCAGCAACCTTTTAGAATGTATTCTCCTGTGAATAAGCTGGGAATGTGACAAACCCTTTGCTAATTAGACTAACATCATATTCATCTGAAATAGCTCCAAAGAGGGTTTCTTTTCAAAAAATGGATTTGATGATCCAAAGATACTGCATTATTGAAAGGACCATTATTGTTCCAGTCATAGAAACAGATTCTGTGTTTACTCAGGTTTTTACTTATTTACAGTTTCACTTTTTTTTTTTTTTTTTTGGTAATTAATTTTCCTGCTGAAGTGAATGGGTAAGGATATGAGTCATAGCACTCTGACATCTTTATATTTGTGTTATATATACCTCACCTTTTCCATAAAGCATATGAGGCAGCTGCAGAGACCAGTAGAAATGTGAACTAAAGACCATTTTCCTGCCTAGAGCCTTCTACTTTAAATATTTGGGCTCTTAGATATGATTGCTGGATGATCATGAAGAGTAGAATTCTTTCCACCTAACATTATCCGTTCAAAGATGTGGGGTTTAGTGTAAACTAGTGCAGGGTTCATCTCATCCAGAGTTGCGTGCTTACAGTGCAGAGATCTCCATCTGCACAAGGAAGCTGTGTTGTTATTACAGTTAACAAAGATAATTTACTACAATCAGTGAAGTTTAGGAGGTCTTTAAGCTCTGCTGACTCTTTTGACCATACAGGGAGTATAGTGTGACTTGATCATACAGAGATACCAGCACGGTAGACACACATGTTCATTCAGCAGATGCCAGCTAGGTGACTAGGATTGCTCAGCAGTCTGAGAGACAGAGGGATGCTCCTCCAGAGAGTGAATCATCTCAGCCTAAGATGGATATTGAAAACAGGTCAGGAGGATCACCCTCTTAAATTACTAAGATGGATATCTAACTTTTTAAGCCATGCTGGTGGTTTTTACCTAAATGGTTTAAAATTTTTTTACCATTTTACAGTAGGTAAAATGCCACCCCTCCGAACCCAACAGACCTTCTGTGAAAAAGACATTTTTCTTTCTCATCAGGGCATGACAGCATGAATTTCAAGCTACGGTGGCCACTAGTCAAGTTTGAGGATGAGAAAGAGTCCTTGCCCAGACCTATGAATGCTAACTAATGTGGCTCTCCCAAAAGAGCGTAAGGTAACCTGTGACATGCCACTACCTGCCTTACACTCAGCCAGACCTGCCGTGTGCAGAGCAGTGGTGGCAAACCCCAGGCTAAGACAGGAGTGGGAATGTCTGGGGCCGAATTTCAGTCCCCCCTCACCCAGAGCCTGTGGGGGATTGCTGTATGTGCGAGTGTGGAGAGACACACCACGTTCAGTCCCTTATCTTTTGATTAATACGGAAAGCAGAAGCCAAAGCACAGGCACAGAGGAATCAAGTGCTCTGTATTTTAGAGAAGTGAGTTCATCTCTGTAGACATATTTCACACCCACTGCTCCAAACACAAGTGTTATCTTGCTCAGTTCCGTGACAGCACATTCCTCTTTTGAAACCTGACACGAGTGCCTTGAGAAAGGCAGGGAACAACAGTTACTGAGCATACACGTTACACTCAGGGATAAGAACAATATGTGTCACAGTCACAGAGCTGACACACTTACAGGCATTTGCCTACCAACCCATTAGTCTGACGTTCTTTCTGAAGACCAAACAGAACGTGGCATCCCATCAAAAAACCCTAGATAACCCCAAGTCCCAAGACCTTACAGTCTAGATAACTCCCTCCCTCAAATCCTCAAATAATGGATTTGCCACTGATCTTGACAAAATAGATGGGTGTGTGGGGATGGAGGTTTTATGGGGCACGGGGCAAGGTCTGGTTCTCAATTTAGACTTCAGATAGAAAATCAACTGTAAAAATCTGCACGAAGTACAGCCAGATATTTGTCTTTATATGTCTGTTCAGTGGGGACAGATGCAATGCTGATCCCTATTGGGAAGGGAAAGCAAAGGTGATCGGTGTGTTGCTGCACGGCCTTGGCCACAGCACAAAGCACTACACCACCTCACGCAGAGATGATCCTCTCCAAGATCCCACACCAGCACATTTTCACTGGCACAAATAAGGACCCTGTAAAGACAAAGTTAGGCAACCTATATCCAAAGGCTGTAGAAAATCTAGATATGCAAATCCCAGATACCCGAACACCAGCGTGGGTTCTACTTTCTTTGTTCTGCAAAGGCAAACTAAATCCTGCCTGACGTCTCCATGTCACGGCAGGTCAGTCAGCTCATAATTGGCTCTAATTGGTATGGTGACGTACTTTACCTGCAGGCAAATGGCACTCAGAATGGTGTAAAATTCTCTCCTGCTTCTGAAAAAAACATCAAAGCTTTCAAACTGATCTTTACATCCAACAGACCCACTGATCAGGATAATTGAGAGGCATTTTTTTTAGATACACATAGCCATTAAAACCCAAACCCACTGTTTAACAAATTATACACATCGGGGTGCATGAAGGTTCTTCTGCAGGATCCTTAGAGGCTGCAGGACTGTGGTTAGCCTTTGTGTGTCATATATATACATAATTTCCCTGCCTGAATCATGCAAAGAACAGACCCTGCAGCTCCTCACTCTAGCCATGTGCTGCTCCTCAGATGAGCCTGTCAGACAGAGTCTTCCAGGAGTGCATTTACTTTCTGCAGTCCTGGGCAATAAATGGTGAGGGGAGAGACAGAAAGCAAATCCCTGAATATATATCTCCAGGCTTTCTTTGATCATATCCTAGTTTTTCAACTTGATTTCAAGCTAGATGCTGTAGCTATTTTAAGATTTAAAGAAAACAATGCTGCAAAAAGTAATAGGAAAGGAAAACGACATTAGGAGTACAAGGCGACTTTTGGGGTCATAAAGTCCAGTCCTCAAACTCACAGGAAACAATGCAATTAATGTTTGGTCCACAGAACATATACTTCAAACCCTGGGGCAGGAAATACTTTCAACAGTCTACAGGAAACTTAAATTTTATAGTTAAAGACTAAAATCCCCAAATATGATACGTCAAAGGAAAAAAAGGTGAGAGATGTTAGGCATTGCCAGTATACTTACCTCCTGCAAAAGCCAGCAACGATTTAGGAAAAAATCATATGTGATTCTAGAAGCAAACCATACTTTGCAGGTCTGCAGAGCTTTGTCCCACAAATTCCCTTCTTCCTGCAGCTTGAAAATAATTTCAACCCTGAGTGTGTGTTGGAGAAATGCCATCCAGATTCTGGAGGAATTTCTGTATCGCTCTTGTCATCAGCACATCCCACCCTGCATCCCTGGGTAAACTCTGAAGTGTCAGAGGGAAACAAATAATCAAAAAAACCCCCAAAACCCACCAACCCACCAGTAATTAAAACCAGAAAGAAATTATGAGCAGAGAAAGGAAAAGAGGCAGACTTTTTTTGCCCCAACTGCTGGAAGTCATTTGGGGAAACTGCAAAACATGAGGTACAGAATAAATAGAAACCAAGCAAAGAGCAGCCAGGTCTCCTTTCAGACCTTTGACACAAGCACATGGGGACAAATGCCTCCAGATCTTCTTTCAATACCCACTTTTCCTATCTTTTATTCAGGAAAATGAGAACACCTTCGTATCCCACTTCATTCCCTCAGCTATAAGGCGGCACAGAAACGTGTCATCCAACATATTCCTTCAGCAGCTGGAATGAATGATTTGCTTGGAGTCTGGCTTCATAATAGTGCTTTGCCTTCTCATTAAAATAAATCACAGAAAGTGTTGTCATTGCATGCTCCAGGCTTAAAAAGAAGTCCTCAGGTAGTTATTCGTATTTTAAGGGACAGGTATGAAGGCAAACTGAACGGCACATGGAGAGAATGTAGAGAAAAAGCTTCACAATGGGAGTGAGACTAAAATTTCATTGTACCTACTCTTGACAATTCAAATTTGAGAGTGTGTTAAAGAGTCCCTAAGTTTTTTACATACATTTGATTATGTTGCCATAGCGAAATATTTCAAATGATCATGCATATATATATATATGCATGGGTATTGATTCCTGTGTGTGTATCATTGGGGATTCATTCACCTGTGTATGTGTGCGCACATGCACTTTTTTACCCTATTTGTAAATAAATTAATGAAATACAGCCTCTAGGAATCAAGTTCCTAAATTTTGAGGATTCAACAGACATTTATATATATATAAATGCATATATTCACAATTATCCATATATACATATATATGTGGACCATAGATGTATGTATGTACCAGGGGTATTCAAGGGCATCACAGGACCAGATTTATCCCTTTCTCCCACTCCTGTAGGTGCTGACAGAGTATCCTAAAACCTCTCATACCTATCTCAATGGGTTTCCTTTTTTCCCAAGCTCTGGATAATCATAGAATCATAGAATTGTTTGGGTTGGAAGGGACCTTAAAGACTATCTAAGTTCCAACCCCCCTGCTGTGGGCAGGGACACCCTCCACTAGACCACATTGCCCAAAGCCCCATCCACCCTGGTCTTAAACACTTCCAGGGAGGGGGCATCCAGAACCTCTCTGGGCAACCTGTTCCAGTGCCTCACCACCCTCACAGTAAAGAATTTCTTTCTAACATCTAATCTAAATCTAATAATGTCTCCTCACCTTCGCTCCCACCTCCAGGACAGCTGTCAGGGGTGTGTGCGGACTCAGCCTGCCTCTGATACAAGTAACCCTGATGCCACAGAGATATTATTAAACATTATAAAAGACGGTTAGTTCCCGGGGAAGACCCTGAGCATTGCAGCTCTGCCTGGTGACTCAGAGGCACACGTGTGCCTTACATCACTAGATGGCACTATTAACTCAAAATCACGGCACGCTTTCCCGTGTCTCAGACATAGAAAAGAAATAGCAGAGGGTCTCTTTGGGGAGAAGAAAGGGGGGCAGAGTTTGGAGGCCAATGGCAAAATAATTTAAATTTTTAACTTTTCCAGGCTATTAAACAGTTACATGTCTGAAAAAGGTCCAGGCCTGTTAAAACCACAACAGAAAAAAGCCCCAGGCTAATTTGGCTCTGATTTGGATGTCACTCACAGAACAGGTCTGAGTTGCATCTCGAGTCCTAGGTGGGCTGGCTCTGTTCTCCACTTGTGCCCACGAGCCCATGGAGTGTTTGTGCCTGCGGCAGGAGGATAAACACAAGTTGTGCCATTAAATTGTTATTGTCCTTAAAGCCTGGAAGCCTGTGGGATAAGCCCTGGGTCCCTTCCTTTGTAGTAATGAAAAAGAAAAATGTGTTTGTTAGGAAAATCACAGTAAATTATGATCAGAAAGAAGCAGCAGTATCCTGTCTTTAGTGAGCTGATATTATTTGCCTGTTATGGTCAGCGGGAAAAATTACATGCTGGCTGTTGAAGGATCCTTGCCAGTTTGGGTCAAAAAGCACGGGGATGCATCAATCTGTTCATGTAATTACATGTGCTGCTGCTCTCCCTCTGGTTGACTCTGCTCTCCCTCTGCCTTCATAAGCCAAGTCTAAGTGCACATTTAGTCTCTCCGTGCCTGCTCTGTAGTGTTGGACTGGTGCTGGGGTCAGTGTAGCTGTCGAATGGGTATGAAGTCAACTCCTACCCCCTGGAGCGGCAGCTTCTCAGCAGTGAGGAGCGCAGGGCCAAGATGACCCGCGCCAGGCACATATAAAGTCAGCAGCAGATTGTTGGGAGCATTGCTTTCCTGTGGGAGCCCAGGAAAGGCAGGCTGGATGCTGGTACCTCTTTATAATGGTGGCTGTGGTGGTGGGAATACAGGTTTTACTTACATTTCTGAGAAGCTTTGGGTTGATGCCAATGTTCACTGCCCTCTTCTAGACAGACACCAGTATCAGACATGTCTTCTCTTTTCTTGTCATTGCCACAAATCAGCACAATCCTGACAGAAATTATGGATGACCTAATATATTGTACTGCTCTAAATACTTCTGGTACCCTCTGAAGTCTTAGAGATGATTAAATTGATGTGTATTCCTGTTGAGGGCAGAACAAAGGTGAAATCACTCCTTCAGGATTCAGCATGAGGAAATGAATGTGAATCTCTTAGATGCCCCGGTTCCTACATTAAATCGTGACCCTGAATGAGATGCTTTGACTCCCTGCATGATGAAGATGAAGAGGTAGGAACCTGCAAAAGATTATCCTGAACAGAAAGTGGAAAACCCAAGCGCTGAGAAGGCAGCTGAAAATATCATTCTTTCAAAGATTTGGGAGTTTAGCTCTGGGATTCCCAGACACATCCATTTCTTATCAGGATTCACTAATTTTGCCAATTCAATGTCCAAAACCCTCTAACAAATTGCAAGGAAGGCTCAATTCTCCCCCTTTCCATGTCTAGCAGATACAGGATGCCAGTAATGCCAGGGTCCTGCTGTGCCTCTTCATGGAGAAAGAAGGACCTTTATGATGTGGTTAAGACTCATCTTGTGAAACAGGGAATGGAGATTCAATTACTATGTAAATATTTTAATACAAAATGCAAGAGTTTCAGTGAAACAACTGAGTTGCTCCTGTCCTCCTCCCCTCTCCCCCTCCCTTCCCTCCAGGATACTTCATTGCCTGCTGATTAAGGCTTAATCTTAGAAGATTAAAGATTGGATATCGAAGTACACTTGGTCCTTCTCCATCCAAACTACAGTAATGCCTCAGTGAAGAACACTGTGCAACAGTGAATTTCTTATGGGGGGAATATAAAAGGTATTATACAAAGGGCTTTATTTGCTGTTTGGTTTTGTTTTGTTTTTTTTTCAAATAAAGCTCTTTGATTGTGACATGCTGGAGGTTTTGTTGAATGCTGTGGACCACAACCAGAGCAAACTGGGGGGAAGTGAGTGTGTGAGGGAATGAATACTAAAACATCAAGAAGACTTAAGAAAATGTGAAAATATTGGCGTGGTAAAGGCACCAGCTTAATAAAGAATAGACAATACATGATTGATGATGAGTGCTGTGTTGGTAAGCACTAATTCTGAGATCTCACTGTGAGAGAAAAACACTTTTCTTACAAGATACCGGGTGTGTGTGTGGAGTGGGTTTTCAAAAGGTATATTTAAGAAAAGCTTTAAGCAGAAGAAAGTGCCTTTTTTTTCTCTTTTTTTTATTGATTTCTCTCTGTCCCTTGTACACACAGACACATACAGAAAGCTGTGGCAAAAACAAAAAATATGTTATCCTCCCATTTCTAATTTCTTGACAGATTTTCCCCACTTCTCTTTCTGCTGTTGTTGCAGCCAAAGTCTTCTGACATTTTTGTATTGCCGTGACACCTGCCAGGAGAGGGAAGACAGGAACAAATCCTGCTTTTCCCTTCCGCGCATCTAATGTCAGTTGTTACTTTAGGAGTGCCCAACTGCTGCTCGTGTGGCAGGACAAATCAGCCTGTTTTACCTTCCTCCCCAATAAGTTGTCACCCTCATCAGAACCACGATGCCTGCTTTCAAGACTAGGCTGACTTTTGGGCATGTTTTTCTTCAAATTGGGTCAGGTCAGGGGTGGCAACTTTCAAGAAGACAGAGCACACTGCAGAAGGTGGAATGCATTAACACCCTGGGTCAGTCATCAGCCCTGAACATTTTCTTGAACTGTCAATTCTATCTTAGGAGGGTGAATTACATTTCACTTTTGTGGTTGATTGAAGACTGATTTAATAAAGCAGCTACATCTGTGAATGGCCCGATTTATTTTCTCAGTCTTCACAGAAAGACTTGGGAGGGGGGGAGAAAAAGAGGAAAAAAAAAAAAACAGTTCCATGTTCAGATTTCTATCCCAGTCCTGCAGCATCTTTTAGCAGAAGTCTATTTAGGAATCTCTATGTTTAGGGTTGTGTGTGATTACTTTGCCACAGATATCACTAAACACACAATAACTACGTGGCCGTTTCTTTCTATAGAAACTCAGCTGATAGCTTAGAACAGGTTTTGCAGGTAGAATAGACAATGCAGTTCATATCTGCACATCTGGGATGCACGGAGTGAAAGGAGGAAGGGAAGGAGGAAGGGAAAGAGGGAGGGAGGGGGAGGAGAAAGAGAGAGGAAGAAAGAAAGACTGATTTATTAAGCCTAATTTTCTATACACTAATGTAAATACAAAAGTAGTAATCTTGTTTCTGGGAAACGATTTAAGTCAGATCTGGTAGTTGTGCAAGGGTGACAGCCTGGTTTTCCTCAGGCACAAGAACAAGATAGAAAGCAGCTGTGTGACAGCTGTTAATCCTCTACTGGAAGGCATCCAGATGCTATGGTGACAGGTCTGGCATAGACCCTGAAGAAAAGAGAAGCCTTAGAAAAAGTGTGCCCAGAGGATACAGTGCAGCAACAGTGGAGGTTTCTCACCATGCTTAAGCTAGTAGCAAAGCTTTTATTTCCACCCACAACACTAAAATCCGCTGGAGCAATAAGTAAGAGTTTAATGTGCTCTGGTTTTTATGTTAAAAGAAGGCACCAGAGCCACCTTTTCAGAGTCAGTAAGGCTAATGTTCTAGGAGTGAGGTTCACTGAGCCATGTAAATGCTTGGCTTTTATGTTTCTTGCCATGTAGGGCAATGCATGAACAAGGCATCAGAGGCCTAAAATTGCTCTACAATGAGGGAAGAACTAAGTCAGGTAATAGGAAGCACAGATGAGAACATGCATGAAAGCCATCCCTTGTGTACATAAAGTATCTTTGACTTAAAATTAACTGGAAATTCCTTGTGGAGGAATCTGGCCAGGGATGTCTAGTTTACTAATCTGAGTTCCAGAGCTGAGAACAGCCCAGGGATGCCCAGCTCAACCAAGACGGTGGCAGTTCTGGGACAAGTGTGACAAAGCAGGGTCAGGCACAAAGTGGTTGGGATAGGATTGGTCTTGAACTGTGGCCTGGGTTCCGCTCCAGGTGGACATCTGGCATCTAATGCTCCTTCGGAGCAGGCATATTACAGGGAAGATGTGAAGTCTTCTGGGGATGTTATGGCTGTTTACTAGACCAGACTATCAGTGCAAAGTACTGATGTGTGACGTACAAGTCAGAGACACACATAACGCTCTGCCACCACAGGGCACCATCGTTCCTGCATTACCTCAGAGGGTACAGGTTGCACCTCAGACAAGGTTTTGGAAACTTCCTAGTTAAACCTTGGTCTGCATGAAAGAGAGAAGACTCAAAGCCAAGCTAACCTGCCTTTAGTCATATTTTCACATTATCTCATTTTCTCATGCTATTATTGATTAACAGGAAAACAAGGCTCAGCATTGTGCTCCCATTCCAGTGGCTCTTCTGACAAGATAATTCAGAGCCCACTTCTATAGCATGGCAGAGGAAGATGAGGAGAGGGAAAGGGAAGGATGGAGAGAGAAGACGGGGAAGGTGAAATGAAGCCATGTTGCAAAGTGTAGTTTTTACCTTCAGGATAGGCAACATCCAGAATTACCTTGAAAAACCTTTGCATGTAAATAATTTAAATTGTATCAGATGGGTTTTGTTCAGTTGGCTGGGGGTACTTAAGAACAGACATGATTGAATAGATTTCCTTCTATTTCCAAATGAAATGATTGCTTATAGTTTGAGAGTTTTGAGGGGGGGGGTTGGTTTTGGTTTTGTTCTTTTATAGCATAAAACATCTAATGCGAGATTAGGGGATTATTATTGCAGGGAACAGATGCACTGGTTTTAGTCACCAAGCAGGAGTGTCCCAGATTGTCTTGTCAATGACCTCAATCCTGGATTGCTGTGATTCATCTGGGAAAGGGGCGCGATTCCATCTCTGCACTTGCCAGAAATGTCCTGAATTCCACCGGTCCACTGAGGCCCATCCAAAATCCTACTTGCAGCATTCACTTGGTCTGTTGGACAACCCATACATCCCAGATTTTCCTAACTGAAATTTCAAATTTTATTATGTTGTCCCCACCTCTCTAAAATACTAGAAAACCCTGTCCAACTTGATTGTTAACTCTTCTGATCTCCTGCTTCAACATCTTATAAAGACTATAATGGTGTTGGAAAAGGGAGCAGATTTCCACACACTTTGCCTTTGATGCATAATGGGAAAAACAGTGAGCTCCTGGGTTTATGAAAATTATATTGATTAGTTTAAGATAAGCAAAGAGAGTCACAAAACAGTGTAGCTGTGACAGATATCCTGTAATGGCTCTCAGATAACATTGTTCATGGTCCCCCACCAAATCCAGTTGTTGGCGATTATTTTTCGCCTGTCTACCAGAATAATGAATACAACGTGCTGGAATTTGGGAATGGAGCTGCAGCATATCAGTGAATATGTACAGATTTCCCTTGATTTGGAGGCATCTCTGAGCCACCGTCTAGATCAGGACCGGCAGATGCTGATGTGTATGTATCCTATGGGTTAACTCCATGTCAGGGGGAATCTCATACTTGGACAAAGTTGAAAAACATGAACGCCTGAAAACAGCAGAATGAAATCGATGGCAGCTTTAATAAGAGAAATTGTGGTGGGATCAATGAGGGCAGGTGCCAGCAGCCCTTCAAGCAATGTGTCCAAATCATATATTCAAAAAAGAAATACCAAAAGCACCGTGAAAGGCAAAGTGACCTCAAAGGCCAGGACAGGACCAGATCAAGGAAGTGATCAATCCAGTTGGGTTAAAGACAGGGTTAAAAACTGGTGAACACTTTTTTAAAGGCACCATTTTAAAGGATGTTGCCCATCTTAGAAGCATGGAAGATAGCTACAGGGCCAGCAGATGGCTTGAAATTCAGCATGTGTTTGCCAGATGAATTAAGGCAATGGCATTAACAAAGAACTTGACTTACAGAGTCATGTAAGCACCAAAAGCGGCTGTGAGGTGCTCAGTGGAGCATTGCCCTGCCTGTAATGTTCACAGAGGATTTCAAGGTCAGGCCTGAATCCCTGAGGCCCCAGTTAAATTGCCTACTCTTCTTGTCCAGCATTGCTGAGAGGGTTTTGGAGGCAAAGACAAGACCCTTGCTTGGCTTCAGTCCTCCTCCTCATCCTTCTCCCCATTTCCTTGTTCCAGAATCATCTCTGAGAAAGGATTGACACTGGAACTAGGAAAGGGGAGGCCAAAGAGAATGCTTCTCCTTGTTTTTAATTTCAGGTCTTGGACATGTGCTATGCTGCTGGCAGACGTAGATAAGGACAGTTTTCTCACACACTACAATACACTCACTCCCCCTTCTATCGCTGTAACAGAGATGTTATCTACGTCTAAACTTCAGGGTCTCATTGAGACTTCAAGGTCACAAGGGAGAATCAGCTGTAGCTGAGAGTTATGACCAGTCCACTATAACTACAGATCTGTTTCAGAGACCAGTTCCTCCCCCTCAAAATCCAGGAGTTAAGGATATAACTTAGGCACTCTTAAAACATGATAACATTCCTACTGAACAGTTTCCGGAAGAGTGCTCTGCTCAGCACACATTTCGGCTTTCCAGGACCACAGTTTTTGGCCATTAGAGTTGTTTCATCCTTTCCAATGAATAGAAATAATTTTAGGTGGGATCAAGACCATCACCAAAGATCTGAAATATCACTGGCTTTATACTTCTGGTCCAAACATTCCCTCTTGGATTCATGAATGGATTGATAGCAAGCAGCTCCTTGGTAAATACAAAATGAACAGGTATTGCAGGAGGACTGGGAGAAGTGCAGGGTCATTCTTCAGGAGGTAGAAACCAGCAATATGTGTCAGTAACCTGCACAAGTCTCTCATGTTGCCCTTCCAGTCTCCCCAGGATTCTCTTCACTTAGAACTTTGTGAATGAGAACATTTCTCAAAAGCTTTTTTCAAAGTAGAAACTCGATTTTATCTTGTCACTGTGGTTTTAGTGTTTGTTAATGAAAGCTCCCTGTTTGTGTGCAGTGACAGACTGCTGTAGACACCTAGTCGAACCAATACTCATAAACGTGAATTCCTTCTAACACTTGTTAGCTATATTAGGGCAAGATGCCCTGCAGGTATGGATAGAAGAGAGGACATCCAACAAAATGCATGTTCCTCTCACATGATAAAAAGCTCTCCCACCACACCAGGAGGCTAATGGAAGGAGCTAGGTTCACTATGGCCACCTGGGAAATCCTTTTAACCAGGCGTCAATTTATATAAAATCCTGAAATAAGCTATTGTTTACACAGAACAGATTTGTTCTTGCAGAGGGTAAATTGCTACTTGTGATTTTTTTCCTCCAGCAAAACTCATCCAATACTATTTAAATCACTAAAATATCACTTCAGTATCAATTTACCCTGTGAAGAAAGCTGAATCTGGGAGAAAGACTGAGGTCTGTACAATGAAAATCACATCACCCTCTCCAAGGGGTGTTGGTATAATTTCCTGCCTTGAAATCCAGGAAAGAGGAAAGTTAAATTGATTACAGCAAATGACAGTAACTTCCATGGAAACAGCAAAACAAAAACAAAACAGAAAAAACAAATATGACACTACACAAATGTTGCCCTCCTCTATGACTCCGGTACTCCACACTCCTCTCAATTTGGAAGTCAGTGCTGTCTTCAGATGTGATTGACTGAGCCCAGGTTCTGTGCCCCATTTCAAGAGTCCTATAGCCGGTGTCCACTATCTTCTATACTTGCCCCATGCTCTGGCCCTGTGGAGGTGGGAGACTCTTCAGAAGGGTCATCAGACAGCCCTGAAGGCAATCAGCTGATAATGCTGCAACCATCCATACCATGGAGGGCTGCATCCCCCAAGCAGGTGTGCAATGGCAAACTGTAACCTTTCTAAATCACAATACACTATGTTGTAATTGAGACAGCTATCTGGTTTTGAAATAGGAGAGAGGAAGGCAATCGGATTGTCCTTTAAAGCGTAAGTTCTTTGGGGTAGAAACAAGGGAGGGTTGGGTGCTCTTACAGAGAACCTGCTGAAGGAAGCCAGGGTGAGAGATGTTTTGATACTAATGTAAGGACTTAACAGTTGATTGTGTTCATTTTAGAGGTAAGAAGAGCTAAATGAGCCACTATAAAATATATTTTTCCAGAAGCCTGAACAAGAACAAACTGATCTGCGTCCTCACTCACTTTGTCAGAAAAGTGGTGCTTTTCTATGTGTATAGAAGATGCCTCATGTCCTCCAGAGGAAGTTCTTGTCTGCCGGTGGAGCATCATAGCTTCCTCAGCTCTCATTTTTCTCCTCTGGTGTTTTGCCTCTAGCCAAAGACAGATGTGAGTTTAATTTGGATTGTGCCATTTCATGTTATGCACACTGCAGTTTTTTGCTGTTTTCTGCAGCTACACTACTATATCTCAAGTATCATAATACTGTTAACATTTAGAAATGGCTATTAAAATAAATCTGGTTTCATTTCATGATGGTAGGGATGCAATTGTAGCAAATTGCTGGCATGGTGAGTTTGGTGGGTGTGTTGGGAAGAATCATGCCTGTCAGTGAAATGGTTTGTGATGGCAGAAGTCAGTCTACATTTCCAGGTCTGCATCTCAGATGGCACCAAAAGGGAATAAAATGCTCAGTGACTTATTTTGATGATGACAGGCTTTTACCACACAAATAGACTGCTGCAAAAAAAAGCTCAGTGGAGCAACAACTTTTACATGTATGAATCAGCACTGAAAAAAATATTCTGATATCTGCAAAGCCCCATGTAAGGAGGTTCACAAAACTGTATTTTTGAGACAGTCAATTGAGTGGTAATGAGTATTTAAAAACCATCAACACTCCTTCACTGCTTCAATTTATGCATACCCATGGCTTTCCAGCTAAGAGATACTTATTATCCAAGACTAAAAAATAGAGACAAAAAGCCTCTCTTGGAAGTAGATGTCTGTGCTTCCCCTTCAAGATGCTTCCCAAGCTCATGTTGCAAACCCAGGTAAGAGGAGCCTGGAGTTCAGTGCTTCCAAGAGTTTTTCATTGTAAATAGCTTTTATTTTTTCTCAGCTTCCTCATCTTTCTAATGGAACTAGATCAAGACCATACAATAGAGACCACTTCTGATTGGGTTTGCTTCTTTTGAGTTTGTTTGTTCACTTCATTTTTGAAGCAACCTGGATTTGAAAGCAAACCTTTGAACGAGCCTGACCCAGCTGTTCATTCCCCATTTTCAAAAGTAATTTTGATCTGTATTACTAGCCCCAACACAAATAATTGTCCGAAATGCAGCAATGCTGAGCAGTCCAGGCTGTTCTCAGAGAAATAACAGACGGAAATTAGTTTCCTTTTGTATTTCAGATTCCCCTGAAAAATATGCCAGCCTATGGGAAAGAGACTTTGAGCATCCTATACCCCCTGAGGATCTGTTGCTCTTGTTTGTTTTCTCTAGTCATTAATGCTCAAAATTAGCGCTATTAGGCAATAATGTCATACAGCCAGAAGATGGTGCTGTTAGTTTCAGTTTTTCCCTCCATCACACCTGCTGAGTTTTTAGAAAGAAGTGGGTCAAAAAAAAAAAAAAAAAGGGAGAGCTAAATTGCAACAGATTTGGGCTGTAAGTCCTCTGGAGTCAGGGACAAAGGGACCAGTCTGTACAGAGCCGATTTACACGGATGCTTTGGGTTCCCCTGGCTGGAGCTGGGACCACTCCATGCATCTAACAACAACACCCTGTGATTGTCACTTCTGCCTCTGAGTTGTTTAGCTGGACAAACACGTAATTTCGATGGTAATTTCTGCACTCCTGAATGTATAGACATCTGGCATTTCCCAGGTACAGAACATACTATACAGCCGGCTCTTGGCTGGACTCCAGTGGGATTAATTCTGCACTTTCTATCACTTCCCCCGATGTGTGGCTGCCTTAGATGAAAAGGACAGTCATTACAGAGAGTGTGCTTAAGAAGAAAGGAGCAATTCCCTGCTCTGTCTCTGAATGCCCCGCCCCCCCCCCCCCCAACCAACCAAACAGCAAACATCCAGTCTCAAATACCCCTTTTTTCCTCAGGAGTTTTTGCAAAATACTGCCAATGCATAGCTCCGTGAAGCAAAATGGGTGGATTAGACCAAATATCCAAAGTACGCAAAAGCAGATCAAACAGGAGTATTTTTGGCAGCTGCGTGGAGGTAGAGTGGGCTTCATGACAGCTGATTTAAAAAGCACTATATTTAACAACAAACAACAAAATGATCAGAAATAAATGGCCATCATTCTCAGCTTTTCTCACAGGAGAAGAGAAATTCTTTTCCCTTACACATTTTAACTCTTTTTTATTTCCTTTTCCTTTCTTTTTTTTTTTTTTTTACTACACTCACCAGAAGAAAACACAAGAGCAAAATGAGGAAACATCATGCTATAGTAATGCTGCTTTAAAAAAAAAAAAAATTAAAAAATCAAGCACACTGAATTCCAGTAGTTTGTGAGATGCAGAGTTAATGAAGCCCGGTTTCTATGGACTCGTGTTTCTCAGGTGATCAACCGTCTAACTATAAAAAGTTTCTTCTCATATATCTCAGTCTCTTAATAGAGAGTTTGATGCTGAAATGCAGGCTACCATGTTTGATTACTGAAGTTAGCATATGAAAAGTTTTAGAAACAAGGATATGAACATAACTTTGCTGGATCTTGTTCTCACCAACAAAGAGGGTCTGGTGGGGAATGTGAAGCTCAAGGGCAGCCATGGCTGCAGTGACCATGAAATGGTGGAGTTCAAGATCCTCAGGGCAGCGAGGAGGGCACACACCAAGCTCACTACCCTGGACATTAGGAGGGCAGACTTTGGTCTCTTCGGGGACCTGCTTGGTAGAGTACCATGGGACAAAGCCCTGGAAGGAAGAGGGGCCCAAGAAAGCTGGCTAGTATTCAAGGATCACCTTCTCCAAGCTCAGGAATGATGCATCCCAACCAAGAGGAAGTCAGGCAAAAATGCCCAGAGGCCTGCATGGATGAACAAGGAGCTCCTGGGCAAACTCCAACACAAAAAAGGAGGCCTACAGAGGGTGAAAACAAGGTCAGGTAGCCTGGGAGGAATACAGAGAAATTCTTTGAACAGCCAGGGATCAGGTTAGGAAAGGAAAAGCCCTGGTGGAATTAAATCTGGCCAGGGACATGAAGGACAACAAGAAAAGCTTTTATAGGTATGTCAGTGATAAAAGGAAGATGAGGGAAAATGTGACCCCTCTCCAGAATGATATGGGAGACCTGGTTACCTGGGATATGGAGAAGGCTGAGGTACTCAACAACTTTTTTGCCTCAGTCTTCACTGGCAAGTGCTCTAGACACATTGCCCAAGCCTCAGAAGGCAAAGGCAGGGACTGTGAGAATGTGGAAAGCCCCTCACTGTAGGAGAAGATCAGGTTCAAGACTGTCTAAGGAAGCTGAAGGTGCACAAGTCCATGGGACCTGATGAGATGCATCTGTGGGTCCTAAGGGAACTGGCGGATGGATGCCACTCTCCATCATATTTGAGAAGTCGTGGCAGTTCAGTGAAGTTCCCACTGACTGGAAAAGGGGAAACATAACCCCAATTTTTAAAATGGTAAAAAAGGGAAGACCTGGGGAACTACAGGTCGGTCAGTATGACCTCTGTGCCTGGCAAAATCATGGAGCAGATCCTCCTGGAAACTATGCTGAGGCACATGGAAAATAAGGAGGAGATTGGTGACAGCCAAAACAGCTTCACTAAGGGCAAATTGTGCCTGACAAGTTTGATGGCCTTCTATGATGGGGTTACAGCGTTGGTGGATAAGGGAAGTGCAACTGATGTCATCTAGTTAGACTTGTGCAAAGCATTTGACACTGTCCTGCACGACATCCTTGTGTCTGAATTGGACAGACACAGATTTGATGGATGGACCACTTGGTGGATAAGGAATTGGCTGGATGGTGTATTGGGTTTGTGTGGCAAGATTTTGGTACTGGGGGGGCTACAGGAGTGGCTTCTGTGAGAAGCTGCTAGAAGCTCCCCCTGTGTCTGATAGAGCCAATGCCAGCTGGCTCCAAGACGGGCCCGCCGCTGGCCAAGGCCAAGCCAATCAGCACCTCTGTGATAACATATTTAAGAAAGGAAAAAAACAACTTAGAGGGAGCTTTTGCAGCCGGAGAGAGGAGTGAGAAGATGTAAGAAACTCTGCAGACACCAAGGTCAGTGAAGAAGGAGGGGGAGGAGGTGCTCCAGGCGCCAGAGCAGAGATCCCCCTGCAGCCTGTGGTGAAGGCCATGGTGAAGCAGGCTGTCCCCCTGCAGCCCATGGAGGAAGGATGAGGGGGTGTAGAGATTCCACCTGCAGCCCATGGAGGACCCCACGCCGGAGCAGGTGGAGGCACCTGAAGGAGGCTGTGGCCTGTGGGAAGCCCACGCTGGAGCAAGCTCCTGGCAGCACCTGTGGCCCTGTGGAGAGAGGAGCCCACTCTGGAGCAGGTTTGCTGGCAGGACTTGTGACCCCGTGGGGGACCCCACGCTGGAGCAGTCTGCTCCTGAAGGTCTGCACCCCGTGGGAGAGACTCACGTTGGAGAAGTTCGTGAAGGACCGTCTCCCATGGGAGGGACTCCATGCTGGAGCAGGGGAACGATGAGAGGAGTCCTCCCCCTGAGGATGAAGAAGTGGCAGAAACACCGTGTGATGAACTGACCGTAACCCCCATTCCCCGTCCCCCTGTGCCGCTGAGGGGGGAAGGTTGAAGCTGGGAGTGAAGTCGAGCCCGGGAAGATTGGACGGGTGGGGGGAGGTGTTTTAAGATTTGATTTTATTTCTCATTCCTCTACTCTGTTTTGCCTAGTAATAAATTAGATGAATTCCCTCTCTAAGTTCAGTCTGTTTTGCTCGTGACAATAATTAGTGAGTGATCTCCCCCTGTCCTTATCTCGACCCATAAGCCTTTTGTTATACCTTTTCTCCCCTGTCTAGTTAAGGAGGGGGAGTGATAGAGCGGCTCTGGTGGGTACCTGGCCTCCAGCCAGGGTCAACCCACCCCAATGGTCACACTCAAAGGGTTGCGGTCACTGGCTCAAAGTGGAGATCAGTGATGAGTGGCATTCCTCAGGAGTTGGTATTGGGACTGGCACTGCTCAACATCTTTGTCAGCGACATGGACAGTGGGATCGAGTGCACCCTCAGCAAGTTTGCCGACGACACCAACCTGCGTGCTGCGGTTGACACACTGGACTAAGGGATGCCATCCAGAGGGACCTTGACAGGCTGGAGAGCTGGGCCCGTGCGAACCACATGAAGTTCAAAAAGGCCAAGTGCAAGGTCCTGCATGTGGGTCGGTGCAATCCCAAGCACAACTACAGGCTGGGCGAGGAATGGATTGAGAGCAGCCCCGAGGAGAAGGACTTGGGGGAGCCGGCAATGTGCGCTTGCAGCCCAGAAAGCCAACCGTGTCCTGGGCTGCATCAAAAGAGGTGTGACCAGCAGGTTGAGGGAGGTGATCCTGCCCCTCTGCTCCGCTCTGGTGAGACCCCACCTGGAGTACTGCATCCAGCTCTGGGGCCCCCAACATAAGAAGAACACGGAGCTGTTGGAGCAAGTCCAGAAGAGGGCCATGAAGATGATCAGAGGGCTGGAGCACCTCTCCTGTAAGGATAGGCTGAGACAGTCGGGGTTATTCAACCTGGGGAAGAGAAGGCTCCAGGGAGACCGTATAACAGTCTTCCAGTACCTGAAGGGAGGGGCTTCCAGTACCCCCTGGAGAGGGACTGTTTACAAGGGCATGTAGTGATAGGACAAGTGGCAATGGCTTTAAACTGAAGGGGGGTAGATTTAGATTAGATATTAGGAAGAAATTCTTCACTGTGAGGGTGGTGAGACACTGGAACAGATTGCCCAGAGAAACTGTGGAGGTCCCATCCTTGGAAGTGTTCAAGGCCAGGCTGGATGGGGCTTTCGTCACCCTGGTCTAGTGGAGGGTGTCCCTGCCCATGACAGGGCAGTTGGAACTAGGTGATCTTTGAGGTCCCTTCCAACCCAAACCATCCTATGATTCCATGATTCTAGGATTTGAACTGCCTTCTCTGCTCAGATTGCTGTTTTTGTGATACTTATTGGAAAGTAATTATCTTTGTGATCTCTGCTTCTGTATTAGATTTGCCTGACTACAGTCAAGAAAATTTTGCTCTTGATCTGCAGAATATAGTGAGGTCAGGATGCTGGAGAATGAGCCATCCTACCTCCAAAGGTCAGACCTCGCACAGGGCTTAGAAACCCCCTTTCTACTGCGTTTTCTAAATGTTGATGAGATAAATGATAGGAGAGGTCATATCTTTCCTCTGTTTTTTTCTTCAGCCTTTTCACTCAATAGCCTTGCTCATGCAAAAGTAATGCTGCCTCATACAACATAATCTAAAATATTGCTTCTCCTACATACTTTACTTGCATTTTCTGGTGACCAAGAAAGTATGAACTCTGACCAAACTTCTTCTTTCCATAGGGGAATTTAGAAATGTTTGTATTTGATATGCAGCTGCCTATAAGATCTGTAGGACTACAGTCATATATGTCCCTCTACCCCTTCAGTCAATTTAGATGTCTTCAGCCATTACTTTTAATGTTATTGCTCAGATGAGATTGAAGCCACACATACCCTTTACATCGGGGCCATATGAACCTGGGTGCTTTGGTACTACACCAAAACCCCTCCATTTAAACCACATATAGATTTGAAGCGAAATGTTCAAGAAAGTTGGGGCAATTTTCACTACCTTCATGGTCATTTAGCACTTGTAAGTGAAATCTTTCCTTTCCTAATGCCTCTGTGATCCTCCTGATGAGAGTCAGAATTTAAGCACTTATGCATAATTCTCCCTCCATGCAGCTTCAATCAAGCTGCTTTCAGTACATCCTTAGAGCATTCTTAAATTTAACTCAATCTGCATCCACTGTGTAAAATCTCTTCCTTCAGCAGCTGCTGCAGTAATGGACCCTCTTCAGGGACACCTTGAGACAACAACATCCTCAGAACAGTGAGGATGGTTTAAATGATATGTTTTGATCTCTTGAGTAGCTCTGTGATGGCCAGGATGGAAATGTATGTATTTGCTGTCTAATTCCATGGAGAGCCGTCACTGCAGCCCCAGAGATTGGACTAGATGTCTTTGCAACTGCTTTCCCAATTCCTGTCAGTGGCAATCATCCTGGTAATCAAATCTGGCCCTGTCTGGGGAATTTTCACACACACACACACATACTCACAGGCACACAAACATATATGAGAAAATATATGAGAAAAAAACTATATATTAACTAATATAACTTCATCAAATTAATATAGGCACATTTAGATGCGCTGGGAATAGGGAAATATTCACTATAATTGCTTTTCACTACAGATTCATTTCAGGAAGATGAGAAGATTGAAATAAACTACTCTTGTAAAGAGGCTATTCACTGGGAGTAAAAGCTAATTTTGTAGTACAAGTAGCTGTCTCATCACTACACTTTCTGTCTTTCATGTATTTATTTATTTATTTTGTGGATATGGCAAATACAGTGAAAATTCGCAGAACAACCCATGGGGTTTTTTTTGTTTTGGTTGGGTTTTTGGTTTTTGGTTTTTGGTTTTTTTTGTAGAATAAGCATGTAGGCTCTACATTTCATACATATATGCCACTGCTCCAGGAGAAATTAAAACTATACTCTCTTTAAAGACAAAACAAATAGCCATTACCTGTACTGCTTGGAATCAGCAAGAAACAGGATGCTTCAGTGTTCCTTACTTCAGTGACAAAAATGCAGATTTGGAGTAAGTTGTGTGGCTGCTGATTCAAGTTTTATTTCATGCAGGCAGATGTGTATATGGCATGCACAGTCAGATACACAAAATGTGTGGCCATCTCATAAATTTTCACACTTCTTCAATTACAGTAAGTAATCTAAATTGATCTGGTGGTAAAGCTTTCAAATACCCATGGCCACTTTTAATGTCATCTTGACAACAGACAGAGTGAACCTTAATTCAGGAAACTGCATGTTTAAAGCTAAACATTTGCTGTTATCCTTAATATGATGGACTTAAAACCAACTAGCTCATTTTCCTCTTTCATGGTATATGTGAATAATTCATAGACTAAATTCACTCCATAAACTCTTCATTGTTGTGCAGATTTAGTTATTTACGGTTGTTGCTGAAGTATGGACATTCATGAACTGGTGTAGATATGTATTCCCAAGGTAATTCCTGCAAGTCTTTTGAATCATGGCATGGGCATCCCCAGCCCGGGCGTACAATTCCTCAGACGTATGTATGATCTTTAGGTGCTTTTCTCCCACTTCCATGAAGACTAAGCTGGATTTTTAAAGTTTAAATCCTACTCATCAACTGAGTTTGATCCTATAATCACTTGATATCTCCCTTCTTTCCCAAATGGGTAAATGGGCATTCCTGAAAGAACCAAACCAGTGGCTAGAGCACTCCTCACTGGCCCTGTGCTGCTGTGTAGGTCACTTACACAAGGTTCCATCCAAGCCTAAATGTCATTTCAGTGGCATGAACTGATGTAGGTTTTAATCTAGAGTCAGTTATTAGCTGAATCTAGAGATGTGCTGAGCTCTCAGCTGGATCCAGCAGTTAACACTTTTTAACTGGAGGCTGTACAGGCCCTTTTATTGCAACAGCATCTTACTGACATTAAATGTGTGTTTTAATTGCTTGACTGAAGCAGATCCAGCCCTGAATTTATCATCATCCTTTGGGTGCTGACTAGTATTTCAAGGAAATCCAGCTTTTGGAATTGTACTTTTATCTTATCAGTTATGTGAAAAATAATTGGATGACCAATGTCAGAATAAGTGGACATCCATGCTTTGGAAGAGGTGAGGACTCTGCACTTAGGAAAGCAACCTTCCAGCTGTTCAAGGAGTTAGTCAGTAGGACACCTTGGGAAACTGCCCACAGGCACAAGGGAGCAGAACAGACCTGGCAGATCTTTAAGGATGCTTTCCATAGAGCGCAAGAGCTCTTGATCCCCACGTGTAAGAAATCAGGAAAGGAAGGTAAGAGACCGGCATGGTTGAATTGAGACCTGCTGGTCAAACTAAAGGGCAAGAAGGAAATGCACAGGCAGTGGAAGCAGGGACAGGTATCCTGGGAAGAGTATAGGGATGCTGCCTGGTTGTGTAGGGATTGGGTCAGGAAGGCCAAGGCACAGCTGCAGGTGAACTTGGCAAGGGATGGAAAAAATAATAAGAAGGGTTTCTACAGGTATGTCAGCCAGAAAAGGAAGGTCAAAGAAAACATACTCCCGCTGAGGAGCAAGACTGGCAAACTGGTCAAAACAGATGAGGAGAAGGCTGAGGTACTCCACAACATTTTTGCCTCAGTCTTCACTGGCAACCTTTCTTCCCTGACTGGGAGAGCAAATTCTCTCCTGCTGTAAGAGAAGATAAGGTTTGTAACCACCTGAGGAACCCGAACATACATAAGTCTATGGAATCTGACGAGCTGCATCCCAGAGTCCTGAGGGAATTGGCAGATGTAGTTGCCAAGTCAATCTCCTTGATAACTGAAAAATCAGGGCAGTCAGGTGAAGTCCCTGGTGACTGGAAAAAGGGAAAGATTGCAACCATTTCCAAAAAAGGTAGAAAGAAGGACCGTGGGAACTACTGACTTTTCAGCCTCACCTCCGTGCCTGGGAAGATCATGGAGCAGATCCTCCTAGAAGCTATGCCAAGGCGCATGAAGGACAGGGAGGTGATTAGACACAGCCAACATGGCTTCACCAAAAGTCCTGCCTGACCAACCTAGTGGCCTTCTACGATGGAATGACTACATTAGTGGACAAGGGAAGTACTACGGATGTCTATCTGGACTTCTGTAAGGCCTTTGATATGGTCCCACACAACATCCTTCTCTCTAAATTGAAGAGATATGGATTTGATGGGTGGACTGTTCGGGTGAATTAAGAATTTATTGGATGGTCACATCCAGAGGCTAGTGGTCAATGGCTCAATGTCCAAATGGAGATAGGTGACAAGGGCAACCCTCAAGGGTCTGTCCTGGGACCAGTACTGTTTAATATCTTCATCAGTGACACAGACAGTGGGATTGAGTGTACCCTCAGCAAGTTCGCAGATGACACCAAGCTGAGTGGTGTGGTTGACACGCCTGAGGGATGGGATGCCATCAGAGGGATCTAGACAAGCACAAGAAGTGGGCCCATGTTGAACCTCATGAAGTTCAAAAAAGCCAAGTGCAAGGTCATGCACCTCTTTCAGGGCAACCCCCGGTATCAATACAGGCTGGGGGACAAAGGGATTGAGAGCAACCCTGAGGAGAAGGACTTGGGGATGTTTGTGGACAAGAAGCTCAACATGAGCCAGTAATGTGCGCTCGCAGCCCAGAAAGCCAACCGTGTCCTGGGCTGCATCAAAAGAAGAGTGACCAGCAGGTTGAGCAAGGTGATTCTGCCCCTCTACTCCACTCACATGAGACCCCACCTGGAGTACTGCATCCAGCTCTGGGGACCCCAGTACAAGACAGACATGGAGCTGTTGGAGCAAGTCCAGAAGAGGGCCATGAAGATGATCAGAGGGCTGGAGCACCTCTCCTGTGAAGAAAGGCTGAGAGAGTTGGGGTTGTTCAGCCTGGAGAAGACAAGGCTTCAGGAACATGTTACTGCAACATTTCAGTACTTAAAGTGGGCTTGTAAGAAAGATGGGGACAAACTTTTTAGCAGGCCTGTTGCAATAGGACAAGGGGTAATGGTTTTAAACTAAAGAGGGTAGATTTAAATTAGATATAAGGAAGATTTTTTTTTTACAATGAGGGTGGTGAAACACTGGAACACATTGCCCAGAGAGGTGGTTGATGCCACATCCCTGAAAAAATTAAAGGTCATGTTGGATGGAGCTCTGAGCAACTTGTTGAAGATGCCCCTTCTAATTTCAGGGGTGTTGGACTGGATGACATTTAAAGGTCCCTTCCAACACAAACTGTTCTATGATTCTATGAAAAACCTTATTTGCAAGAGTAGATTTCTGTGATTGCTTGGCTGATGTGAGAAGCTTTTGAACTTTGCAGGAAAATGGGTGTTGGAATATTCACTTTGCTTAACTTCAGGAACTGAGAAAGTCATCTCAGCCTCAAAGTTGTATAAGCCTCAGGAGCCCAGGATGTATGTGTGCCTTTTCCTAAATTGGGTGCTCTGAGTCATACAGTGGAGGTGTCCAATTCTCTCCACCAATGTTATAAGGAATCTAAGCCTCCACATTTCTAAGGCATTAATTTAACCTACTACCGATTGAACTTGCATTTCTGCATTTCTTTGAAACCCTGTATTTCCTTGAAAAGTTAGACAGTCACTTCAGACAGAGGAATGATACCACCCTCATTCCTTCCATACAGTCCTTCCAAATGAGCAGAGATACAGTACCTTCAAAGCTCTACCTTCATTTTCCCTCTCTAGACATGAAAAACAGATGCCTTACTATTAGCCACTGTGATTTCTGTAGTATACAGGCATGCACCTCTCAGTGTGGAGAAATGGAGAGCTGAAACATCTAGAGACACAATATGCCCCTATAGGACTGCAGACAACTTGGTGCCAATGTTCGTTTACTGTTGAGACTGATGAGCTGATAAAATTACAGAAAATTGTGTGCTCAGTTTTCACAGCGAGACTACAATTTGCTGATGCTTTCTGGAGAGAGTTCTTACTGTTTGGAGATATTTAAACAATTACTCGGTGTAAGGCACAGTGTAGTTCTGTTACCATACTGCATCAGTAATTATTTATTCTGATTGTGCTTGAGTGGAGATGGAGGGACTGATACACTATACACTAACAGGCAATATTTACTTCCCTGTTGGTGCTGAAAAATTGCATGAAAGGAAGCTGAGAAAGCAAATTACCACCTCTTGTGCTTGCCATTCAAGGATGTGGTTACAGTTAGAGGAGGATCAGCAGAAAAAAACCTTTTGTTGATTTGGTTAGGAAATACAATTTCGAAACACAAAGCAAAACTCAACAAAAGCCAGCAGCACATGTTGCTTCTTATTGTTTTTTAATTGTATCCCTTGGCAACATTTCTAGAAATAACATGGAACTGGAATGAGTTCCTACAGGTTATAAGTTCAACCAGGGAAGTGGTACATGCCTTTAGATTTTTGCTCAAATCTGCATGCTCTTGACTTGAATGAGGGTATGCCTGTATAATGCAAGGCTATCCTGCTCAAGAAATCAGGAGATCTTTGGACTGCTAAATTCAGACCTTCTATATGCTGGAATTTGGTCATATCTTGAGAATCTTGCAGAATCATATGTACGGGAAATACTACTTACAAAGTGAAAGGGGTATTGCAAAAAGGAGGGAGGCCAAGGACATGACCCAGTCCTTACTGATAACCCATGGATCACCAAATAGAGGAACACAGTTGTGGTCACAAAGACCAAGCAATTCTAATGTGCCTACAGTTTCACATACAGATGATTCCTTTGTTTAGCACTGATGTACAATGTGAAGACTGTTTTCTACAGGGCCCTCTTTCACCCAGGCCCTAGGTGCAAAGGGGTTACTTTCGGGGAGCATTTGATACTTTCAAATACAGGTTTCTAATTTCTCTTTTCATTGTCAGTTAGCATTTAGACTATTTTCTTACATATAAAATGTTTGCCATGCAGCTGCACCAAAATCAATTTGTAAACTGTATTTTCTGTTAAGATAAATCCATAAGAATTACTGAAAAATCCAGGGGCTTGGCATATTTCTAAACTCTTAGGCTCAAGAGCAGAATTCTGCTTCTAGTGACACCACCACAGTCCAGAGTAACCAAATCTGGATTCAGTTTTCTGTCACCTAAACCCTACCAACATGACAGTGCAATTATGGGCTATTATTATGTGGTAAGTTAGAGTGATTATGTATGGGACTGATCCCAGTTTAACAGCCAAGGCTAGATTTTATTTATTTGCTTGTAAAGCTTCTAGCACATTTCAGCCACAGTATAAAGAAGAACCACTACCAAGTCTTGCAGTAAAAGAATCCTGTGCAAATTGAAAGTGATATGATTGCTACAGCATTAGGTTGTTCCGAAGTCCACAAATGTGTCTATAGACCAAAAAAAAAAAAAAAAAAAAAAAGCAGGGAGGGGAAAGAAAGAAAGAAAGAAAGAAAGAAAGAAAGAAAGAAAGAAAGAAGGATAAGTCATTAGAGAAATGGACTTTGAGCCCTTAGAGTACTTGTTTATAAAGCCATGGTATTCACATGACTATTAAATCAGAGGAGGATGCCAAAAAGCACAAAATTATGATGTGTCAGTTTATCTGCCTGGCAAACAGCTGCATGGTCTGTTCAGACTCCTTGCTACACACAGATTTCTGTGACGGAATCAAGTGCAAACAAAAGCCATCAGGAGCACAAGCATTTGAATCTATTAACAAGTGAAGGGATGTGTTTGGAGAAAAAACAAGAGAATGTTTGTGTATTCAAACTGTTGAACACAAGTCCTTGGGAAAAAAAAAAGGAGGAAAAAAAGCAAATCAGCAAGTGATCTGAAATGCTGGGAGATATATATATTAAAGGAGAGAAATATGCAAGCAATCTCATATTAATTTTAGCAGATTCAGTTTGATAAATATTTCTAGCCTCTCAGGAGAATGGCTTGAATTTCAAAGGTGGTTCAGTGATAGTTCTGGCTGAGCCACAGTCTGGAATACTAAACTGTAGCGTTATTATTTGCACAATTGTACGTATTCTAAATGGTGGTTAAAAAAAAAGGCAAAACACCAAAATCCAACCAACTCCAAATCCTGAAACTGATTATTTTACTAAAGCAATTAATTATCAGTCCCTGACTCCACCTCTGATTCGTTTCTCAGAACCTGCCACACGTTTTCAGTTGAATCTGCTTCTCGAGTCCACCTACTTTTTTACCTACGTTGGATATTTCTATAAGTGACCGTTCTTTCTGCATTGTTGCTTTCTCTGTTGAAGAACTCTCTATATTTCTGGAATGTTGTGATTCTTGTCTCCCTGTCTTCCCAAGGAATAGTTGGATTTGGACTAGTCCTAACTCTTTGATTTTTAGCAGGAAGTTGCTAGTAATTGGTATGCTCTGTGAACCACAGTTCATCCATTCTTCCATTTTATTTAGATCCAGCTGGGAAACAGGTTATTACATTACTCAAAATGGCTCGTATTGCTTCCATTAATGAATATGCAGATTACGTTGGAGAGTAAGTCCTATACTCTCCCCATGCTTTTAAATACAAAGAAAAATACACTGAGACAGAATTCCAGTATGAAATCTGTGCAAAATTTTGTATAAGGTGTTAGAAGAGCCTAGTCTTGGGGATAGCCTTTCCTAATATTATACCCAGTGGTCCTCAGAAAAATCTATGAGGTCATGGGATATGACTTCACTGCAAAGGTAAAAAGTGCCTCAACTCATACAAAAAACTCAAACTCAAGCTTGACAACAGTGAGATTTTCCAGCAAAATTGGGAAGTCTTTGGGGGAATCTGCTGACTGAAACCTGAATACTATTCTGCTGTGCACAGTAAGGATGGTAATCTTTCTAATTCACAGTGCAGAAAGACAGTAATCAGCTAAAACAGATGAAATTTCTCTAAAAGCTTTATGTTGTTCCCCTAGAGCCAAATTTTCCTAGCATATCCTCAGAAATCACCTATCATTCTGTATATACCAATTCAACATTTAAATGCCTTTTCATGTCATCCTTGCTGTAATTCTGCTGCAGTTTCAGATGATGTGTCTGAGATCACGCTTGTACAGTGCTACCAGAGGCAAATACAAAGCATGCTACAGGTGGGCTCTTACTGCCACTCAAGTAAACAGGCTGTCCCTCAGATGTTATTTCAGAAGATCACAGTTGTCCTGAAGATATACCAAAGAAACCTACAGGAAACATGGGACCTTCTCGAATGGCAGCTTCGGGGCATCACAAATGGTGCTAACACCTACATTTGGGAAACTGAATCAAAACTCAAAGCTCTGTTTCTGTAGGAAACATTGTATAAAATTCAGTTGTCTAAGAGTAGTGTTGTCAAATTGTAATTTGAGATTCTGGCAGGTATTTCAGACATCTGCATGGGACTAGTAGATATGGCATAAGACCTAGAGGAGAGCTATTCCCTTTTGAAATAGCAACGGGGGGGCAGTTGAGACTCCTAGGTAGTACTACACATTCATGTTTAGGCAAAGGTGTATCTTAAACGCCTGTTAGAAATCTAGTTCCCTTGTAGACACCTGCAAGCAGTAACCTAAACCCATATTTCTTTCTCTTGATCTGATTTTTATACAATTCCAGTTGAAATCTAGATATGTATGAAGCCATGGCCAAAGACTCCAAATAAAGGGAAAATCGTATTCTTTAGGTCTCTCCCAGCTCACATTTTCCCCCAATCCAACCTTGCTTCATAGATATATTGCAAGAATTAAATTCAGTAATTAACAGAAATGGCTTTTATTAATGCAATGTCATCTACTGTACCTCAAGTTTTAACTTCCATAGGATCTTAGAGTTAAGCAATTTCACCAAATGTAGATAACCTGGCAGTAAAGGTGTCTCTCCTCCTTTTTCTACCTATATTAAACATGTCTATGTATGTGCGGGTTATATGCAGTGTCTTTCTTTGCAGATTCATTATTAGCATTTCTGGAGGCAAACCAGATCTTAAGAACATGAGATGAATACAGGTCTTTTCGTAGGAAAATAGCCTTTAGCTGGTATACCCAGATAAGGGTTGCAATGACAAGACAATGCTGGTACTTATATATACCGGCCTTTCAGTAGTGGCTTGAGTGTTATTCAAGAGGAATGCTAAGCAAACCATCACATTTTCAGGCAGATCATGTTCCCCACATGCTCCTTCTAATCTTTCTCTCAGTGGTTCTTCTGCAATCATTACTCATCAATCATCCTCATGGCCAAGATGGATGGGCTTCTCGGTGGCCTAGGAGTACTCTTATCTTTGTCACTGAGAGATGGCAAGAGGTTCCTACCTTCTTGTGACAGCACAGTGTGAAGTAACGTTATGTACAACAACTGTGAGAACAATCTTAGAATTACTTTTTCCCTTCTTCCCTCCCAAAGCATAAAGCACTTAAGGATGTCTTGGTCAGGTGGGCTTGTGTTTGAGAAGCGACAAAGTAGAACTGGAGAATGTACAGAAAAGAAAAAAAACAACCCAAACATAAACAACAAAACCTCAGCAATTTTCTTTCCTGTGATATCCAGTATTAAAGACAACTCCACCCACAGCTCCTTTCTTTGCTTTACTGAGCTGGTCAGAAGAAAAAGTTGTCCAGGGTGGCAGTGAATGTCAATGAGCAGAGACGATTTCCAAAGAAAAAAGAATGTAAGGATTTATTTTTTTCCCTCCAGGAGGAAGAGGAAAACTGTCAATAAGGCAGAAGGAAAGACAGGAATCTGAGACAGGATGTCAAGAGGCAGATAGGACTGGATGAATGTGGGGACATGACTACACTGGATACAGCAAGATAATAAAAATGCAAGACTGGCTGCAACAGGAAATATGGCATCTAAAAAGGGGGTTTTGGAGATGTGTGACAACTATTAACTTCTGTTGGCACTATATCCTTACCACAAGGACTCCCTTGCAGTTAATACTATACTAGAAAGAAACAATTCTGAAGAATATGATTCACATTATAACTAATCTAGGCAAATGTAGAGGAGTATGCTCAGTCCTATGGACGTGGAAGGCACTTGCCAAGCACAGACAGGTTCTTTCTAATGCTTCTTGGAGAGTAAACCCATGAAGATGAAACCTATAGATAACTGAGATGGAATTCAGTCAGAGATTCAGACAAATTTAGGTGGCTACTGTACAGATGTCTGCACTGGAAAGATTTGTGAATATTTCTGTTAGTGACTGAGAATACAAACCCTGCTGTTAATCTTGTAGATGCTATGAAGATTGACATCATGGTAATGAGAATGAAGTTGGGGCATTTATGAAGTGCTTGACTGCCTGGCAAGCAGGATTTAGAATAATTTCTTCAAACAAAATGCGTTTTAACACATTCGACTGAAAGGTCTGTGTTGAGGAACAAGAAACGTGTGTAGTTCTTAAAAAATGGAAGAGCAGTGAGTCTGCAAAGGAGCAGAAGCAACAGCAATGCACGTGTGCAGTGAGCTCCCAGTGCAGCACTGCAAGGGAAGGAGACTAATACAGCTCTTGGACGTACACTCCAGTGCAGTGTGAGTAGCAGCAAGGAGGTGACTTTTATGTCTGTGTGCTGGGTTGGTCAGACTGAGAGTCAGACTGCAGTCCTGAAGGTAGTGCTATTATTTCCTCCTCCTTTTCAGCCAGAAGCTTGAGTTACAAATGCATCCTCCCTCCTAAACCAAGACAGAAGAGATATTCTGTAAGTTTGTATGAGCACGCATAATTACATGGTTAGAACAAGGCAATGTTTCATCCTGAGACTACATAAAAGAGTATGAAAATTATCTTCCTTTATCAAGTATACCCACCAAGTGGTTTTCTCCTTCTGCCTTCTTTCCAATCACTAGTCTTCAGTGATGCACAAATTCAACACTGCCTACAAGGTACTCTTCCTCCTTGTCAAGCCCCTTCTTGTGGAGTCTTTTCCTAGAACAGACGATTCTCCTCCTGCATTTGTGCTGTAGACCTCTCCAAGGTCTCTTTCATTCCTCCTCTGCTCAGCTCTTCTCCAGCTACTCCAAGGGAAAACTGTCTCCCTCCTTCCAGCAGTTACTGCAGCAGGCAGAGCAGAGACTCAGGCAGCATTCTCCCTCCAGGCACTCCCTTTTTAATGAAATATACTATGCATAGTATTCACTCTACCAAATAATTTGAGAACGAATCAAATAGACCACTTATAACCAGAGTCTAGAAGTTCTGTTGTGTTCTGGGTTCTTCCTAGATGAACAAGGTATTGGACTGCAAATGGGTTGGAAGGTGAAATTGCTTGTCTATAGATAAGGGTTTCCTTCTGGTCTTGGACTCAGTGAGTGCTTGTTCAAGATACATTGCCTACATGAATATAAAGTCAATCACATCAAGACAGGCAAAAGTCTTCTGCAGTGTGAGTTCGCAGGCATAACATTTTCTTTTTAAGTTTCTTTTCAGTTCTATACACTTCACTCTTCCCTGTTTACTGAAATATGAACATTAATATTTTTGTTCTTGTTCGTCTGGCACCCGTACTGCAAAAATCAATGTTCTACTTAGGGAAATTATTCAGCAGGTATTAATGCTTCTTCATACACCTCCATATCCATTTTCTGTGGGGGTTTTTTCAATTGCAAATTGAAAACCAGTATGAAAGTGTTACTGCTGCAATCACAGTTAAGTCTACTAAGTTCATAAAAGGAGAGAGACAAAAAAAGAAAGACTTGAATTACAATAATACAAATGTGAATGCATGAAGTGCTGAATGCAAAATTGGGTAGAGTGTTGTGTGTCCGCGTGGGGAAATCAAACTAGCGTTGTACTAAGGCAGTTTGCCTCTGTCATGTAAATGGCACAAGGTGATAGACAGAGAAACAAGAGGAAAGCATAAGCTGTAGTTCTCCCAACATGAATAAACTTTCAGAGTGCACTGAAGCCACTGTGGGTCTTTGAACTGCTTTCATGAGATAATTCTTCAAGCATAACATGCTTCCACTTCAGCATAACATAAGAAATAAACAATATAACTAGAACACATGGCATAAAAAAAAAGACCCAGTATTCTTTCTGTGAGATTAGACAATATCACACACCAAATGAAGAGAAGATGCTTTTACTTGCTATCAAGATATAAAATTCTAATGCCAACACTGAGCTTTATTGTTTTAAATTTTCTCTCAGCTGAAAGGTGCTAATTACTACTCCTTATTAGGAGCAGTAGTAGTAATACTGCAACTCTTTCTCCTCTGGCCTTATTTCTTAGGGCAAAAAATATTTCTGGTATGCCACCTCAGAAAACACAGGTGGTGTTGAAATAACTCAGACCTAAAGATGGTGTCTTAAACCTGTGTATTGAGGATTTCCTGACCTGCTCTTTTCTTCCTAAGAGGCACTCTGCTTTATAATCATCTTTTCAGGGAGACATGGCATTTGTCATAAAGAGACAAAAAGTTCGAGGTAAGTTCTTTATACAAACTTTAATTAGATACACTGTACTCTAGGTAGCACAAGGAGTAAGCTAATCCATGCAAAATAAGAGTTATATGTATAAATTTTTCTCAGCATTTTCACTGAGATTTGGTTAGAAGGGAGTTCAAGATAATTCTCTTCTCCCTGTTTCCACTCCACAATTCATTGCTGGTTCTTGTCTTTTCTCTGAAATGACCACCCTTTTGATAAGTTTCTAGTACATATTATACAGCCTCCCTACCCAGCCTCAATTCATGTCCTGAAATTCATTTATATAATCCAGATTTAAACTACCTTGCCTAGATCAATGCTAGCAGTTAATTCAAGATGTACTTGCATCTGAAAGGATATATATCAATATGTAATACAACATCTATTAGTTTTAAATCTTCTGTTAGGTCTGATAATGTCTCTGACTATTGCTTTGGGTGTTTTTGAGGCTCAATATAGAGGTTACAGAACTAAAAGGACAGAAATCCATTAAAAAAACCCACTACTCCCCCTCCCCCTAAAAACAACCCCAAACATACTGAAACCATGAACTGACTACCACTGAATCTATACTTTTTCCATAGGCTTCCCAACGCAGTTAACTTGGTCAGTATCTATAACTGTAGAGTAATAGAAGTCATATTCGTTTAAGTCTAGTGGTCTTAGGTCCTAGTGAGGTGTTGATCTGATAGATAATACTACATGGAACATGTACATAAAATACTTTTTCAAATCAGCCTTAGACAGCAGTACATAAAATACTTTTTCAAATCAGCCTTAGACAGCAGTCCTTTGTTTATAATGAGTAATAGAAATCTCTAAGAATGTAAAACTTAGGGATTTTGCAGACTTTTACAGATTTAGTGTTTGGTTTTATTACTTTTTTTTTTTTTTTTTTTTACAAAACAGAACTTCCATTAAGAATCAAAACACAGCTTCCAGCTACTCATTAACCTGTTTAATTTCCTTAAAGGAAGTCAGACTAAAGAAAAAAAGAATTAGCACTAGTCAAAGAGAAAATTCTTGGTCATTCATCTAGATGTTTCCAATTTTAAAGCCTAGCTTGACCATTTAAATGCTAGCAGACTGGAGTCAATTTGTTTGTATAAAAGGCACCTTTGGCTTTCATGACTGAAAATGAATGATGAAACAATTACTATCCTAGACTACAAAACACTTATTTATAAGCAAACCCCAAAGTATAGTACATTAGCACTAATGACTAAGTAATTAATTGCTACCAGAACAAAGTGTTGGGAGAGGCCTACATGGAGACACATTATCAAATATTTCAGCTTTTTTCCCAATTTTAAAATTATTATATGACCTGCTAATAATAATAATAGCTTTAATTTATGCTCAAAGCACTTATAAGTCTGTGTCAGATAGAGTTATAACTCTGTGGGCAGATGCATCCTTCTCTATCCCAACAGGTCTGTTTATCTGTAGAGCTCGAGGTACTATTGCTGCTATCTGTTTGCTGGTTCCTTAACACAAGTGACGCACACCTGCACATTTGAGATAAAGCCTTTGGGATCAGCTGCCTGTTGTGAACTGTGGCAAAAGCTGTATCTGAGCATCTCTGAACATCAAATGCAGTGAAGAAACTTCTACTGAAGATGGAAGACACTGCTTAGCAGCAAAATTTGGATCATACTGCCCTCTGTATTTCACATTAAGTTGAAATAACTTACTATAGCTAAAAGTTAGTGAAGTGAGTTGTTTGGTGATGGTGATGGAGAACTTCATTACAACAGTGCTCCACAGGTCTGTAATATGTACATATAACGGACGGTTACCTATATAGCAAGCTAGAGAAAGTAATCCCTATTCTTCTCTAGTACGACAAGTTTCTCCACTCACAGTTCCCTCTCCCTACTTTCCCTTCTCCTTGGCTCCTCTCAGGTCATAAGCCTATAGAAGCATCTAGTTGCTAATGAGATTTTGGAATTGTAGCCTGCTCTCTTTTCTAACTGAGGTGGCATTTGGTGGTTACCACCCTCTTCAGGTACCTAGGCTACTACCCACAACCTTCTTTACAAAGGCAAACAAAATAGGCCCATCCTCACTGATGGTATATGCTACTGAAAGGAAGCAGACATTGCCAACCAAGCCAAGTGTAGGAGAAATGAAATATGGAAATTTTCTGGTTGTTTTGTTACTTGAATGATAACAACACCATTGGCAATAGTGTGGCAGCAAAACCTCAGTCTGGGTTGCCCAGGTGCTAAGATATATGTAATCTCTGGGTTGTAGATAAATGTTGATAAGTATGTAGGCAAAAGGACATTGGTGTGTGAAGCCTGGAACCAGGGGAGAAATGTTTAAGTACTGTGGTAAAAGGGGAAACCCCTGAAGACTACTACAATTTGGTTAATCAGACTGAATTGACAGAAGAGGAGGAAGATCAGAGCGACAACAAGTTTGCTGGCACATCCATCCCAGGATAAACCTCTGGTAACAGCTGGTTTTGTTTCACTAAGTACCAGCAATGTGTTTGCAGATTACACGCTTTCCATAGAAAAGCTAATTCTGGGGTTTGCTGAGCAAAGTAAATTAAAGTCTTCAATGTCACTGTCTGCCTGTCTCAAGAAGCGATTGACCAATATGGTCTTTTGGGAACCGCAAAGGAACATTCTGAACTGTGCTCAACAGAATCATGTTTTTCTTTATTAATAAAAACAAGAAGTGACTTTGCCGAACTCTGCTGTGCTTTTTATTAATTACTATTATTTACTGTTTGGCACAATACATAATAGGGAGAAAAGCACTTACTTTGCTTAAATGAGTTCAGAATTGTATTATCTTGTGTGGTAAGAAAGAAAGCAGCACACTGAAAGTATGTAATTAACTTGTACTGTGAATGATGTGGTGGAAAACAAAGGCCAGTGTAGAGCTAATGTGGTGGATGCAAAATAATGTGTTCTCATGCACAGCATTCTGGAGGTGTACATTATTCCCACCATTTATTGTGTTTCCTGAGTCATGGTGTTATTTGGAAAATAATTTGAACCAAAATAAAAACAGAGCCTAAATCATATGCTTTTGTGCAGGAAAGAAATCTCAGTGAGAAAGCTAAGAGTGTTATAACCTCACCCCCTTTCTTTGTCTAGCAATGCAAAGAACATCATATGTCAAGGAGCCCACATAGCAAATAGCCCATTTGCCGCTTAACTGCTTGACAGTCCCTGGAGCGACTTTGGAGCCATCAACACAACTGTGCTGGCTGCAACCCATTGGTTTGCCTTAGTCCAGTCACTCTGTATTAGCAATGTCACTCACTGTACTGCAGCAGGACAGACAAAGCATGATGTTTTGTGTCACATGAAGGAGACGAAAGAAAATGTTCCCTGAAAACAGTGGTGATTTTGTCTTTTCTTTAAATATCTCAAACCAAAATATTGTCCCCATACATAGCAATTTTTCTTCTGAGGATTCCCGTGGAAATTGTCAACTCTGCCTGTGAAGGACTCGCTTTACTCATCCATTTAATGCAGCCACCTCTGGGATGAAGAGCGATAGGCAACAGGCAGCAACAGCACAGGAGTGGGAGAGAGAACTCTGAGTCAAGGACACCAGGGCAGCTCTCTGCAAAGCACTTCAAAATAGCGTGGGAGAAATAGGGCTTCTTCCTTATCCAACCCCTATCCAAAGAGACTAACTCACTTTCTACAGCATTTTGGAATGGGAAGAGCCAATTAGTTATATATAAAGTGAAAATATTTTAAACCGTAGGTTTGTAACATCTAGGCCTCAACAAAATACCTTTTGAATATATAAAAATAATAATGAAAAAAACCCTATCTGCATTCAAGTGGGAGTACTTGTGGAGAACATTTTTAAACCCTGAGCATTTAAATGCTGACATTTACAATAAAATCAAGTTTTAGACAATCTTACAGAATCATATAAAATTGATTCCTGAAGATTGATTCAACCTTGACAGGTTTCAGAGGTGGGCCCGTGTGAACCACATGAAGTTCAACAAGGCCAAGTGCAAGGTCCTGCACATGGGTTGGGGCAATCCCAAGCACAACTACAGGCTGGGCGGGGAATGGATTGAGAGCAGCCCTGAGGAGAAGGACTTGGGGGTGTTGGCTGATGAAAAGCTCAGCATGAGCCAGCAATGTTCACTTGCAGCCCGGAAAGCCAACTGTATCCTGAGGCACATCAAAAGAAGTGACCAGCAGGTCGGGGGAGATGATTCTGCCCCTCTACTCTGCTCTCCTGAGACCCCACCTGGAGTACTGCATCCAGCTCTGGGGCCCCCAACATAAAAAGGACATGGAGCTGTTGGAGAGAGTCCAGAGGAGGGCCACAAAGATGGTGAGAGGGCTGGAGCATCTCTCCTATGAGAACAGCCTGAGAGAGTAGGGATTGTTCAGCCTGGAGAAAAGAAGGCTCTGGGGAGACGTTGTAACAGCCTTCCAGTACCTGAAGGGGGCCTATGAGAAATCTGGAGAGGGACTATTCACAAGGGCATGTAGGGATAGGACAAGGGGTAATGGCTTTAAACTGAAAGAAGGTAGATTCAGATTAGATATTAGGAAGAAATTCTTGACTGTTAGAGTGGTGAGGCACGGGAACAGGTTGCCCAGAGAAGCTGTGGATGCCCCATCCCTGGAAGTGTTGAAGGCCAGGTTGGATGAGGCTTTGGGCAACCTGGTCTAGTGGAGGGTGTCCCTGCCCATGGCAGGGGGGTTGGAACTAGATGATCTTTATGTTCTCTTCCAACCCAAACCATTCTATGATTCTATGATTCTAGGACTCTAGGATTCTATGTTCCTTAGATATTCCCGAACCTGACCTTCTCCTACAGTGGGAGGTTTTCATTCTCCCAGTCCCTGCCTTTGCCTTCTGCGACTTGTGCAGTGTGGCTAGATCACTTGCCAGTGAAGACTGAGGCAAAAAAGTCGTTGAGTACCTCAGCCTTCTCCATATCCTGGGTAACCAGGTCCCCCATATGATTCCAGAGGGGGTCCACATTTTCCCTAGTATTCCTGACAGTACCTATAGAAGCTTTTCTTGTTGCCCTTGACCTCCCTGGCCAGATTTAATTCTATCAGGGCTTTAGCTTTCCTAATCTGATCTCTGGCTGCTTGGACAATTTCTCTGTGTATGAGTTTGCCCAGGAGCAACTTGTTCATCCATGCAGGCCTCCGGGCGTTTTTGCCTGACTTCCTCTTGGTTGGGATGCATCACTCCTGAGCTTGTAGAAGGTGATCCTTGAATACTAACCAGCTTTCTTGGGCCCCTCTTCCTTCCAGGGCTTTGTCCCACGGTACTCTACCACGCAGGTCCCTGAAGAGGCCAAAGTCTGCTTCCCTTAAGTCCTGGGTAGTGGGCTTGCTGTCCGCCCTCCTCGCTGCCCTGAGGATCTTGAACTCCACCATTTCATGGTCACTGCAGCCATGGCTGCCCTTGAGCTTCACATTCCCCACCAGCCCCTCCTTGTTGGTGAGAACAAGGTCCAGCATGGCACCACTCCTCGTTGGCTCCTCTATGACTTCGAGAAGGAAGTTATCATCAACGCATTCTAGGAACCTCCTGGAGTGCTTATGCCCTGCTGTGTGGTCCCTCCAACAGATGCCGGGGTAGTTGAATTCCTCCCTGAAGGACCAGGGCTTATGAGTGTGAGGCTGCTCCTATCTGTGTATAGAGGGCCTCATCCACTTGGTCTTTCTGGTTGGGTGACCTGTAGCAGACCCCCACTATAATGTCCCCCGTCCCTGCTCTCTCTTTAATCCTGACATGGCATAAACTCTTAGTTGGCTCCTCATCCATGCCCAGGCGGAGCTCCCTGCACTCCAGCAGGTCATAGACATAGAAGGTGACACCCCATCCTCGTCTCCCCTGCTTGTCCATCATAAAGAGCCTGTATCCTTCCATTCCAACATTCCAGTCATAGGAGCCATCCCACTACATCTCTGTGATGCCAATAAGATCATAGCCCTATAGGTGTGCGCACATCTCTAACTCCTCTTGCTATGGTTGTTTGCATAGAGGCATTTAAGCTGGGCCCCCGATGAAGCTAACTGGCTGGAGTGGCTAGAATTCCTTTGACATACTTCAGCGGTGTTTCTCTGTTGGTTCCTATTACCTCAGGAGCGCCTGGGCTCATCTCCATAAGACTTCAAGTGTACTGCAGTATATCCAGCAAGTCTCTGAGCAACAGGCTGAGGGCCCTCACCAGCACCCTGTCCCTCTGACCTTGGTGTGTAATCCCACAGCTTGTTGCCGGCAAGCCTGATATTATCCTCCTCCCCATTCAAGCCTAGTTTAAAGCTCTGTCAACAAGCCCCACAAGCTCCTGGGCAAAGACCCTCTTTCCCCTTTGAGAAAAGTGAATCCCATCTGACGCCAGCAAGCCTGGTGCTGTGTAGTCCCTCCCATTACCGAAAAACTCAAAATTGTGTTGGTGACACCAGCCACGGAGCAATATACTCATAGACTGCATCCGTCTGTTTCTCCCAGTGTCGCTGCCCACAACTGGAAGGAGAGAGGAAAGAATAACCTGTGCACCAGACTCCCTCACCAGTTGTCCAACAGCCCTGAAATCTCTTTTGATCTCTTTATCTCCTTCCACAGTGTGCAGGGGTTTTGGGCAGGGGCCAGGTCGACTGGCAGATCCTTTGGTGTTAACTAGCCAAGTGGCTTCGGCTAAATGTGTATTTAAATGTTTGAATGTCCCAGCATCCATTGCTCTCAGTGTAGTTTTTAACAGTCCATTGTATCATTTGATTTTCCTGGAGGCTGGTGCATGATAGAGGATGTCATACACTCATTCATTGCCATGCTTTTTGGACCAGACATCTATGAGTTTTGTCACAGAACAAAACCACTGACTACCAGTGATGAAACCGAAGTAACTACAGTTTGTTGCAAGAAACAAATGTCCATACAGTTCTCAAACAAGAGACACTTAGCTACAGAACAACAGCAAAACCAAGTATGGGCAGCACTACTGCAAGGGTGACCTAAAAGCTTTTAGGGTTAAGTGGAGGGGAGGGGAGGATCCATAGCGCACATTCACTCACCATTTAAAGTGAGGGTACTCAACCTCAAGGTGTACCCATTGTAGGTGTCCCTTGCCATGGGGAGGACCTCATGCCACAGACCTGCTGCTCCAAGGAGGACTCCAAATGCACTGCAGCAGGACTTCACTTACACCCGAGTCAGGTCGCAGCTTGTGGTCATACATGGCAACTCATTAGAAACTTCTTTGGATTCAGGTGCCTCATTGACTGAGAGGCTTGTCCATCAACTGAAGGGGCCTCGCCTGTGGACTGAGATGTACATGTGATGGTGGTCACTAGGGAGTGCTTGTGGCTTAGTTGTCAATATGTTTCTAGTGTTGTTGGGGCGGGTGTACCTGCCACAAGGTTGTTTCGGAAATGATTCCTATTGTCTGATTCCATTCTTTCAGGGGTGCTGTGCCACCATAAAATTTGCTTTTCAAGGCCCAAGATAGTATTCCGAGCAGTGGCATGGGTCACAGGGTATATTTCCAACCATCCAGTACTTGCTTCCAACTTTGTAAGCACATGCTGCTTCCCATGGTGGGTTCATGATAGTGCAACATAACCAATCTGCCAGGCTTCTCCATATTAATATTTCAGCCATTGTCCTCTATATAAAAAAGGCTTTAGCTGCTTAGCTTGTTTGATTATGGCACACATTTCCCATTTTCAGATAACCTGTGCAATGGTGTCAATGGTCAAGTCCACTACTCGTTCACGAGCCCATTCGTATATTGCATTGCTTCCTAAATGTCCTGATGTGTCATAGGCCCATCGAGCTATAAATAGCTCATCCTTATGTTCCCAATCCAGATCCACCTGAGCCACTTCAATTCTAGCAGCCTGCTTATTGTTTCAATGTTCTTCAGTGGCACAGCTCTTGGGTTTGTGAGCATTTACGTGGCGTACTTTTACAACCAGGTTCTCTACCTGAGCAGGAATATCTTGCCATAATTCAGCAGGACAGATAGGTTTACATCTGTGCTGCCAGCTGACCCACTTCCATTGCTGTAGCCACTCCTACAGAGCATTTTCCACCTTCCATGAGTCAGTATAGAGATAAAGTACTGGCCATTTTTCTCATTCAGCAATATTTAAAGCCAATAGGATGGCTTTCACCTCTGCAAACTGGCTAGATTTACCTTGTCCTTCAGCAATTTCTGCAACTTGTGATGTAGGACTCCACACAGCAGCTTTCCACCTTTAATGTTTTCTCACAATAGGACAAGATCCATCTGTGCACAGGGCATATTACTTCTCATTTTCTGGTAATTTATTGTACAGAGGGGCCTCTTTAGCACACACCAGTGCCTCTGGCAACACTCTGAAGTTTCAGCCCTCTGGCCAGTCCATGATCACTTCCAGAATTCCTGGGTGACTGGGGTTTCCCATTCAAGCCTGTCGCATTATCAGTGCGACCCACTTACTTACCCCACTCAGCATCAGTTGCATGATGCGTACAGGGGATCCTCCCTTTGAACATCCAACAGAGCACAGGCAATCGAGGTGCCAAAAGGAGCTGTGCTTCTGTACAAACTACTTCTGAAGTGGCCCAAATTCCTTCATATGCTGCTAATATTTCTTTTTCAGTTGGGGTATAATGGGCTTCAGACCCCCAATATCCGCAGCTCCAAAACCGTAGGGGTTGACCTCAAGATTTTCTAGGTGCTTTCTGCAGAGACTCCAAGTGGGACTGTTACCCCTGGCTGAGGTGTAAAGCATGTTTTTCATATCTTGTTTTGTCCAGACTGGCCCAAGTGCTACTGTACAAACTATCTCCCATTTAATTTGTTCAAAGTCTTGCTGCTGCTCAGGGCCCCATTCAAACTCGTTCTTCTTCTGGGTCAGCTGATAGAGAGGGCTTATGATCAGACTATAACCTGGAATATGCATTCTCCAAAAACCTACAACACATAAGAAAGCTTGTATTTCTTTTTTGTTAGTTGGTGGAAACATAGCTGCTATTTTATTGATCACATCCATTGGGATATGATGACTCCCATCTTCCCACTTTATTCCTAAAAATAGATCTCCTGTGCAGGTCCTTTGACCTTATAGCAAAACCAGCTTTCAAAAGATTCTGGATTATTCTTCTCCCTTTCTCAAACACTTCCTCTGCTGTGTTGCCCTTCACAATGATGTCATAAATATATTGCAGGTGTTTGGGAGCTTCACTCTATCCCAGTGCAGTCTGTATCAATCCATGCCAAATGGTGGGGCTGTGTTTCAACCCCTGGGGCAGTAAATTCCAGGTGTACTGGATGCCTCTCCACGTGAAAGCAAACTGTGGCCTGCACTCTGCTGCCAGAGGGATCAAGAAAAATGCATTGGCGATATCAATTGTTGAATACCATTCGGCGGCCTTTGACTCCAGTTCATATTGGAGTTCCAGCCTGTCCAGTATGGCAGCACACAAACAGCAGTGATGCCCTGCCCGTCTGCCAGCCCAGGCACATCGCCATTGCTGTTATCAAAATGTTCCCAGGCACAGCACAGTAAGATGATAAGCAGTGCTGCACTACAGTGAGCAGCGAAAGCAAAAAGCAGCCGCTAACAAGCACTGGACTCTACTATACAGTAAGGCAAGCAAGACCCATGGCAAGCACAGAAGCCTGCTGATTAGTAGCTAAACAGCAATAAAAGCTATAAATTTGATCTAGTACATTGCAATCAAATCTGTCATTATCTTGAAACCTTCAAGCCACAGGGTTGGTGCCAAGAAGTACTGTGTCGTGGTTTAACCCCAGCTGGCAATTAAGCACCACGCAGCCACTTGCTCAGTCCCCCCATGGTGGGATGGGGGAGAGAATCAGAGTAAAAGTGAGAAAATTTGTGGGTTGAGATAAAGACAGTTTAAAAAATAAAATACAATAAAATAAAATAAAATAAAATAAAATAAAATAAAATAAAATAAAATAAATATTCTAAAGGAAAATAACAGACAGAAATAAAACCCAAGAAAGATAAGTGATGCCAATGAAAACAATTGCTCACCACCAATTGACTGATATCCAGACAGTCCCCAAGCAGTGGCCCCCCCCACTGACCTCCCCCCTAGTTTTATTGCTGAGCATGACATCATATGGTATGGGATATCCCATTGGTCAGTTGGGGGCAGCTGTTCCAGCTGTGTCCCCTCCCAACTTCTTGTGCACCTCCAGCCTACTCGCTGGTGGGGTGGTGTGAGAAGCAGAAAAGGCCTCATCTCTGTGTAAGCACTGCTCAACAGTAACTAAAACATCCCTGTGTTATCAACACTGTTTTCAGCACAAATCCAAAACATAGCCCCATATCAGCTATTATGAAGAAAATTAACTCTATCCTAGCCAAAATCAGTACATTGTAGAATAACTCAAACTGGTTTTGTGAGCACCGTCACATCTTAAATGTCATCTTAGTTACCTTTATCAATAGCAAGAAGAAAGGAGGCAATTATTGAGAGATTGTTATAGGAGTTAGTGTTAATTCTGTTTTACCCTCTGTTTTTGCTAATCAACCTTTGAGGAAACCTAGGCAATCAACTCAGATGTAGAAACTTGCATTGCAGAGATCTTCACTTGTTCAGATGAGGCCTGCCCTGTGTGTGAAGATGAGTAGTGGGGCAGAAGCAAGTCTTTCATCTGGTAATTTCTTGAACAGAAAGCAACTTCCACCTGTGTGTACACATCACATTACACAGAGGATATCTATCTATCTATCTATCTATCTATCTATCTATCTATCTATTGAGTGGGAACTCTGTCACCATTCAAAAATAAAGTGCAACCAGCAAACATCTTCATTAATGATATGGATGATGGGGCAGAGTGTACCCTCAGCAAGTCTGCAGATGATACCAAACCGGGAGGAGTGGCTGATACACCAGAAGGTCGTTCTGTCACCCAAAGCAACCTCATCAGGCTTGAGACATGGTCTGACAGGAACCTTATACAGTTCAACTAGAAGTTCAAAGTCCTGCACCTGGGGAAGAGCAGTTCCATGTACCACTGTATACTGGGGTCTGCCCAGCTGGAAAGCAGCTTGGGAGAAGGACCTGGGGCTCCTGGTGGACACCAGGTTGAACGTGAGCCAGCAATGTGCCCTTGCTGCAAAGGAGATGAATGGTATGCAGGGCTGCATTAGGAGTGTGGCCGGCAGGTCAAGGGAGGTGATCCTTCCCCTTTATGCAGTGCTGGTGAAGAGTACTGTGTCCAGTTCTGGCCTCCTTAGTACAGGAGAGATATGGACAGAGTGGAGAGAGTCCAGCAAAGGATCGTCAAGAAATTATTCAAGGACTGGAGCACCTGACATATGAAGAAAGGCTGAGACAGCTGGGACTGTTCAGCCTGGAGAAGAGAAGGATCAGGGGGATCTTGTAAATGTGCATAAATACCTAAAGGGATGGTGCAAAGAGGATGAAGCCAGGGTCTTTTCATCGGTGCCCAGTGACAGGACTGGATGCAGTGGGCACAAACGGAAACACAGGAGGTTCCCTCTGAACATCAGGAAACACCTCTTTTTTTTACTGTGAGGGTGACCAGGTCCTGGCACAGGTTGCTCAGACAGGTTGTGGAGTCTTCTTTGGAAATACTCAAAAGTCATCTGGAAACAGTGCTGGGCATCTGGCTCTAGGTGGCTCTGCTTGAGCAGAGGGGTTCAACCAGGTGACCTCCAAATGTTCCTTCCAACCTCAGCCATTCTGTGGTTTTGTAATTCTTAGAAAATTAACTTCACAGATCAAGGAAGACTTTAAGTCTGATAAATTCCTTCCCTCCTCATACCCCATATCTGCATATGCCCATTTCCTCCTTCTATTAGATGAAGTGTCTGCTTTGGATGTGAAAGGTAACTACATATAATGTTACTAGTTTCATGTTTCTTATTAAAAACAGTGTTGTTCTAAAATCATTAAAAAGCAGTCAGAAAATATTCTTCAGACACTGACAGGAATCTCCAGAGTGTATGTGACCCAAAAGACCCACACCAAAAAGAAAGTGAAAAGCTACAACATGCCGATCTAATTACTGAAATACTCCCTGGAGCTATCAACATACCAAGTATAAACAACAGTGAGAACTGGAGCCATTCAAAATGAGAAGCAGTTGATTCATCAGGATACAAGACCTATAGAAGAGGAAAACAGAGGGATAATTCTCCTTCTCTCCTTTCTTTCCTCTTTTATAAAAATGACAATAAGGTTGTAGCTGCCTCATCCGCTGTGAAGACACTTGAGGTGGAACAAAGATAACCCTGCACTGGTTTCTTCTCTCCAATTCTGACTCAACAACGCTTTTTTGTTTCTGAGACCAGAGGTTCTTGGTATAACACTGCTGTCAGCATGCTATTATAAATAAAATCTAAGCCCCAAAAGGGAAAGGGTGCGTCCTTCCTGTCATATTAGATTTGTGCCATGGAAGACACTACTTTCATAAATAGAGGCAGTTCTGTGCTAGATTTCAACAAATATTACAACTTTCACACTGAACGTTTATCAAAATACCCCCTCAGGACAAAAAAAACCAACAAAAAATAAAACCAAACCTAAACTAAACAAAATAATCTCCACCAAAAATAAATAGGAGATTTGCACTCCCATTCCAGACTTTGTTTAAATTTTTCATTTGCAACAGAAAGTAGGAGAAAAACAAAGGAGAGAAATTCTGACAAGGCCAATGCTAGTCATCCTTATTAACAGTATACGCCCATTTTCTGGGTGCAAAAGCTGAGTGTGTGGGACCATATTTTCCCAGTCTTCCTGTCTGAAATACCCAAAGTCTGACAGTCTTTGCAGTTAACAGCCAACAGGTAGTCAGCAGCAGGGTCATGTTAAAAGACGTCTCTCATTTGTGCTAGAAGTTGCAGAAACAATCCCAGTGCCTTCCTCCTCCTCTGCCTGTGCCGCCTTTGGCCCTTGCTGAAACCTGTTTTCCCCCCGGCGCCCCCAGCTTGGCTGAGGGGCTCAGCTGTGTCCTGCGCTGGGGCCGTTGGAGCCGGCTGGGACCGGCTGGAACCGGCTGTGTGCGGCACGGGGCAGCCCCGGCCTCTTCCCACACAGGCCGCCCTGCAGCCCCACTGCCAAAGCCTGGGCACAGACACTCAATCCAGTTTTGAAAACCGATGCTGAAAACCAGTGCCCCTTGCTTTGAACAGGTCTAACAACTGTGCACTCCTTCCACTGGCTGCCCCTTTCTCTGTCGTTACACGTTAAGTAATTTGCCTTTGCCTTCAAAGCTCTTCAGAGTGTGTCTACACCTGTATGACATCATTCACCTGGTATTGTAAGGACTTTTGCAGTTCATACTGTACAGTCTCCTTTATTTTCCACTTAGCTTTCCCGAGAAGCAATCCAGTGCTTTCCCCCAAACTCCACCTCAGGCTGTAGATCAGCTGATGAGGTAAACCTCAGCAAAGTCAATCACTTTATTGTGGGGCTATTTGAAGTGAAAGAGGCACTGTGCTAAGACAGCCCATTTCTTATGACCACGTACAGAGAGCAGCACAAACCTTTAATGTGTGGCAGAAAATACGGCACAAACCTTTAATGTGTGGCAGAAAATACAGGAAAATGCGTCCAGATTTCTTTTGCTTGTTAGGGCCTTAACCACTTCCTTGGGGAAAACACAACAGGCCGTACTCAGGATTTAAAGGTCAGGCCTCAAAATGTGTACGTAGACATGTAGTCTCTTGCCTTCCTTGGCACCACTTAGCAAATACTTAGCCCTTACAACCTAGAAGGAGGTTTTCAGCACCAGCTTTTCACAAAAGGATGAACTGTCTTCAGACTGGAGATTTGGATTCCTGTAAGAAGCTGAGTGAAATTAAAGTTTGAAGAGCCTCTCTCTCTCTCTCATAAAAATGTATATTATCTATATAAAGATCAGTGATCCAGATAGTTAATTTTCCACCCCTTTTAATTAATAAATACTTGGAATGAGACAGTCTTAAAACCTCAAACACAAAGAAACATTGTCTGTCAATCCCTATACATCAGAACAGTATTTAATCTCTGGACAAATACTGCTCTTGCATATATAGACGCAAACATCGAGTGTGAGCTTGAGAAAAAAAGAGATTTTGCCTTAAGGATTGGGTTTGGGCTGCTTGCTAATGCTACTTTGCATTTACTTCATTACCAGCAGGGCTCAAATTGTGTCACAGACTGCATGTCAGTACAGCACACTGCTGTACTGTGTGTCTGGCTGCTCTGTTTTCCTCTGCTCCATCTAGTCACGCCTTTCCTTTTCCTCTCTGTAACTGGGCAACAAAGCAAAAGAACTGCACAGAAAATGAGCAGGGTGGCAAAACATACCCTCCTCAGTTAGGATTGAGTTGTTACCCATGGTTCCCTCCAAGCCTTGTAATGAATATTTGTTCAGACCGGCAGACTGGTATCTTGTTTTGACAAAGCTCTGAATGTCTAATTATAGAATCTAAGTTAGAAGATGAGCTGACCTTGGCTCCTTCTGTAACCAGTGAAGGACTGATTCCTCCAGAAGGGTTTTCTTTCCTTTAACTGTAAAAGGAGTCTGGAGTGACTAGACTCTGCACTTAAGTTCTTCAGTTAAGTTAAAAATAATAAAACATAGATTCGAAGGAACCTCTGGAGGTCTCTAACACAACTCCTTCATCAAAGCAAGGCTAACTCCAAAGTTAAGTCAGGTTACAGACAATCTTGTCAAGTCTGTTTCCAAAAATCTCCAAAGGTGGACATACCACAGCCTCTCAGAGCACCCTTTCTTGTACTTCACCATTCTCCTAGGGGGAATGTGTTTTCCTTATTTCCAATCAGAATTTCCTTTCTTGAAATTTGTGACCCTTGCCTCTAATCCTCCCTAATACCACTAAGAAGAGCTTGGATCTGTCTTCTTTAAAAGCTTCTTTTGTGTAATGATGGGAGCTCTTAGCCACATTTACCCTTCTCTTCTCTAGGCTGAAGAATTCCATTTCCTTCAGCCTGTCTTTATATGCGATGTGCTGTAGACCCTGATCATCTTAGTGGCACTGCACTGGACTGTCACTGGCTTGTTCTCAAAAGTAATGATAATTAGTAGCATGAGATCACTCTAAAGGTATTGGCACTATTCAGCAATTCCGATATACGCAGGCAAGTTCAATGATACATGGGGAAACTAGGATTTGCCATTGTACAGTTTCTTCCATTTCTGAGCTATGGCACAGTACTGATCAAATTCTCTGAAAATCACTGCTTTTCAGAATCACACTAGGGCAGTCTTGCCAAGATCATCTAGTATATCCTCCAGCAAAATGATGCCTTAAAATTTCCAAAATGATTCTTGCTAAAAAAAAAATAAAATCCAACAAAAAAATAGAGAACCTGCTTTAAGAAGATCTTAAAAATGCAACTGAGCTAGAGAACTCTAAACACTGATTTTTGCATTGTATATCTAGTGTATATCATGTGTATATCTAGTGTATATCATGTGTATATCTAGTGTAATTTTTCACCTGTACAACCAACTAGTTAGTATTAAGAATGTAAAGGATGAATAATCAGGAAAAATCTCTACATCTGCACAAGAATTTTCTAATAGAATCATAGAATCGTTTTGGTTGAAAAAGACCTTTAAGATCATCAGGTCCAACCGTTAACCTAACACTGCCAAGTCCAACCACTAAACCATGTCCCTAAGCACCACACCTACACGTCTTTCAAATACCTCCAGGGATGATGACTCGATCACTTCCCTGGGCAGCCTGTTCTAGTGATTTACAACCCTTTCAGTGAAGAAATTTTACTTAGTATCCAATCTAAACGTCCTCTGGCAAAACTTGAGGCCATTTCCTCTTGTCCTATCGCTTGTTACCTGGGAGAAGTGACCAACACCCACCTGGCTACAACCTCCTTGCCTCTAAAGAAATGCAGAGGAAGCTCCCTCACAACAGATGATGCAATATAAGGTCAAGCATGACCTAGCTAACTCTTTTCCATCCAGGGTCCAGTCTTAAAAATCATGGTTATCCAAATAAAGTATACTTATCCGTCCTATTCCACTGCATTAAATAGACTTAAATGCATGAGAATGAGTCAATACAGAAATACAAGGTCTGATACTCAAGCTTCAGTTAAGACTGGAATTAATTCCTCAGCAAAATCAAACAACACTATTTTATTGAAGAAATAGAATCATTAATGAAGTGCATTGCAAAAAAATAAGGCTACTAGAATATTCAGTTCTACATATTTTGATTTCTCATATTACTGAAGGAAGCTGTCTCGTGCGTGTGTATATATAGATATAAAAATAAAAATATATTTTTATAATTATAAAATATAAAATAGTATATTGGCAACTCTAAAATACTTTGGAAGGAAAGTAATACGCAATGATTTTTATTTCTTTATATGACTTTCGTGTAGTGATTCTCAGCATTTTTTTATTATTTACACATGGGAGAATAGTTTTATATACGATTTTCAGCTATACACGTGCAGACATGCACTGACATAGACATGCACACACATAAAGACAGACTCCACCAAAGAACTGAATAAATTGCATTATCTCTCGCTCTCTTTTGGATTTCAATGTCAACAAATAGAAACTCAATTATTAGTATGCAGACAAATTTCCCTAAATTACACCTTTAGCCATTTTTATGACAATGCTGACAGTGTTATTACTGAGTGGAAGAGAACACCCTGCTGAACAGTATTTCCCTGCTTTTAGTATGAAACAAAGACAAAAGCAAGAAGAAAAAAAAATAGAGCTTTTTTCTATATCACTTTTGGTGATGTGCCTTTCATGCAAATATCTCATAGTTTTCTACAGTAATGGTACCATTAAATGCCTTGAGATTATTTGTAAGAGAAAAGTGTTACCTTGAGATTAAGACATAAAGTACTAAGTGCATTTTTAGGAACAGAGAAGATTTCTCTGTAAAGAAGTTAATGTTCCAAAGAAAGCTTTGTTTATTCGAAAGGTTTTATGGTTGTGCTGTTTTCTTCACTTAGCACCTTAATTCTCATGAACCATACGGCTGTCCAGATGTTTAAAATAAAAAGCCCATTTGGGTATTATCAGAGATTACTGAGGAAAGATATACAGACATGATGTTTAGCTATGCAACATAAATTCTCAGGGTGTGTGGTACCCAATAAACACCATATCCTAGATCTGATGAAACTGAACACATAAATCATAAAAACTAGGCAAAGGTCTCATAATACAATTTACCTCTTGCCAGATGCCATCTGAAAAGAATCTACTAGCCAGGGTGATAATCCTTTTTCATTTTTCTTTATTTTTTTTTTCCTTTCTCTCACCAAGGTATTATTGGGAAATGTGTTTACCAGGGGTGAATGTGTTTCTGCCCAACCCAGATGCACTTTTCAGATGTTCTTGTTGCTTATAATGCCTTGAGAATAGGGTTGCCTAACATCTAAAATACATACATTCTCCTTATTGCCTGAATCTTTCATCTCCTTTCCTCCGGGGTTGCCTAATATGCTCACCAAGCTATTATTGTTTTGCTTCAGATAGCTTGGCCCACTTGCCGAGTTTCATTTGCTGTCACACAGTCACAAATTACAGCATTTACTTCATGCTACCTCCATTCCAAAGTATCAGTTTGCGCTTGCTGAACTGGAGAACATGATGATGGATCAAGGCGCATTTGTGCTAATCCATCGCAAGTTGATTCTCCAAAGAATGCAGCACAGTAGTAGTCTGTGGCATTTCCTTTCCATTTTAATTTGCTTATGCTGTTTTCTAGTAATTGTTTGCTATCCCAGGCTTTGTTTCAGTCGCAGCAGTTTGCTCTCAGTTTTCTTCCTTGGCTTTTGACAGTTCATAAAAAAAAAAAAAAAAAAGAAAAAAAAGAAAAAAAAAGAAAAAAAAAGGAAAACAGACAGAAAAGTGATTTTTGTTCGTTACTAGTTTTTTACCTTCATAAACAAATCTTTAAAGCTAGCCAGATTTTCTGCAGGTGTAAATCACTCTAGCTCCACTGTGCATACCATTTTATGCCAGCTGAGTCTGTAATACAATACTTCTAAAATGCCAGTGATGTAGCTGTTGTCTAGACTTCAGTTTCAGCTGTAGACTCACATCTCCTAAAGGAATCAATTGCACCATGTTCTTTATATTCACTAACAAATTGCATCTCCTGCTTCAAATCCTTTCAAAAATATTTGCTTCTAAATGTATGAGAATTCAACATTAGAGTGGGCAGTGAATGTACATTACAGGGAAATTGATTAGCATGTGTTCGAAGAGCCGTTCAGTTGGCAAATCCTGAAGGAATGGCTTGGCATTTATCTTTTACTTTATATGCTCCATTAGCGGTTCAGAGTCTGGATTACGGACCACGTCCCCACTACTGTAGCTGCTATGCCTGCACAGAACAACAGGAGAGTCCTCCCTTCTTGAAGGGTACAGTTTTAATGCTAATTTAACATTAGGATTCTTCAATCAAGTTCATCCATATAAGAAAATTGAAAAGCTTTAATTCCATATTCTTTTTTTTTAATCCGCAACAATAAAAACGTAGTGACACAATTGACACAATATGGACATAGTGATTTTAGTTTGTAAAATTCATTTTTTGTGTTGTCACAGTGGGTTATGTAGCATAACTATCATTGCTGTGAAAACTCTACCTTAGATTTCCTTTGTGTTGCCTGTTAAAATTACTGATGTTCAGTTATTGATGCCATTTTTTCCCTGTGTTTGATTGGCATTGGGGGTCAATTCCTCAAAGCAGTGTACAGCCTTACTTGCATGTTCTCTCTGATCCATCAAAGAAAATCCATTGCCATTTTGCAGAAAGACCCTGCTTTTCTTCTCCCAGTAATTCTTAGAAAATCTAAGCCGATGTGCTCGTTAGAGGATATTAGTAGAAATAACATCTCATAAGGAAGACTTGCATGATGAAGGCATGTGAGTTAGTAGCAAGGTCACCATTTCATCACGACAGCATTCAAAGTTAAAAATTTATTTAGTTAGCTAGAGTCCCCTGTACTATCACATATAGCTTAGGACTTGGTGTTTGGCTTACAGTCCCTGACGTGTACTTTGAAAAATGTGAAGGATGTGAGAAGAAACAGTCTTTCTGCTGGCAGGATAGGGTTAGTCTGGATTTGCTGGACTTTCTGTGCAGTGCTCTGGTATCCTATTTTACTGAAGCATTTATACTGGCTTCTAAAGAAATATCTTGCCAAGCTGAGCTGATCAAGGATTGCAATTATTGTTCTTAATTAATAGCGATCATAAGAATGTATAGTCTTACTATTTAAAATGTTTTGCCGGGTTTTTTTGTGTGTTTTTTTTTTTTTTTTTTAACAAGTGCCAATAACTATAAAATCATCCACTGTACTAAAAAAGGACAATTACTTATTAGAATAAATTTTGTTAATTGGAGAACAGGTTGATAAAACTACATTATGAGTTAGGACCTAAAAAGAAATTAAAGTTTTTTCTAGAGATAAAGAAGCAGACAAAATAAATAGAAATGGTTTGCTTTCTTTTGAGCAAAGTTAAACTACATACACAAAAATAGCAGGATATTGGGTTTGATTAGTAGACAAATTAGTTGTGTCTTCAAATTAATCAGATAGAGTTTCACATCTGAGTTTAGAAAGTATGATTCTCAGCAAACACCTTAACAATCTTTAAAACTTCCTGAGCCTTTGAATGCTGTCTGACTGACAGTGTGGTAGGTACTGAGTGCTGGAGCCCACCACATACATCTGGGACACACAAGGCCAAATTTCTCTGCTTCTCTGGCCAAGATTCATCCAGTCATCAGAGGCAGGAGGATGATGACATCTCAGAAAGGCTTTCAGACCACAGGAGATCTAAGCTGACTTCAGTAAAGTCTTGTCCACTGCATTGACTACAGAGAAAGTGTACAATAATAATAGAACTAATTTAGTCTTGTCAGGTAAGAAGATTTCAGTTAAATGAATCTGGGCCTTTATGTCTAAAACCTCAGCACTCACACACAAAGCAGTGCCTGGCTTTGGTGACAGGTGGATAAGTAGAATGATAGAATGGTTTGGGTTGGAAGGGACCTTAAAGATCATCTAGTTCCAGTCCCCCTGCCATGGGCAGGGACACCCTCCGCTAGACCACGTTGCCCAAAGCCCCATCCAACCTGGCCTTGAACACTTCCAGGGATGGGGCATCCACAACCTCTCTGGGCAACCTGTTCCAGTGGCTCACCACCCTCACAGTCAAGAATTTCTTTCTAACGTCTAATCTAAATCGACCCTCCTTCAGCTTGAACCCATTACCCCTTGTCCTGTCACTACACTCCCTGATAAACAGTCCCTCACCAGCTTTCCTGTAGGCCTCCTTCAGGTACTAGTAAGCCGCAATTAGATCTCCCCAGAGCCTTCTCTTCTCCAGGCTGAACAACCCCAACTCTCTCAGCCTGTCTTCATAGGAGAGGTGCTCCAGCCCTCTGATCAGCTTCGTGGCCTCCTCTGGACTCGCTCCAACAGCTCCATGTCTCTCCTGTACTGGGGCCCCCAGAGCTGGATGCAGTACTCCAGGTGGGGTCTCACAAGAGCAGAGTAGAAGGGCAGGATCACCTCCCTCGACCTGCTGGTCACTCTTCTTTTGATGCAGCCCAGGACACGGTTGGCTTTCTGGGCTGCAAGCGCACGCTGCCGGCTCATGTTGAGCTTCTCATCAATCAATACCCCCAAGTCCTTCTCCTCGGGGCTGCTTTCAATCCATTCCTCACCCAGCCTATAGTTGTGCTTGGGATTGCGCCGACCCACATGCAGGACCTTGCATTTGGCCTTGTTGAACTTCATGCGGTTCGCACGGGCTCACCTCTCCGGCCTGTCAAGGTCCCTCTGGATGGCATCCCTTCCCTCCACCATGTTGACCACACCACACAGCTTGGTGTCATTGGCAAACTTGCTGAGGGTGCACTCGATCCCACTGTCCATGTCACCAACAAAGATGTTAAACAGTGCCAGTCCCAGTACTGACCCCTGAGGAATGCCACTCGTCACTGTTCTCCTCTTGGACATTGAGCCGTTGACCACAACCCTTTGAGTGTTACCATCCAGCCAATTCCTTATCCACCGAGTGGTCCATCCATAGAATCCATGTCTCTCCAATTTAGAGACAAGGATGTCGTGCAGGACAGTGTCAAATGCCTTGCACAAGTCCAGGTAGATGACGTCAGTTGCCCTTCCCTTATCCACCGACGCTGTCACCCCATCATAGAAGGCCACCAAGTTTGTCAGGCACGATTTGCCCTTGGTGAAGCTGTGTTGGCTGTCACCAGTCACCTCCTTATTTTCCATGTGCCTGAGCATAGTCTCCAGGAGGGTCTGCTCCATGATCTTGCCAGGCACAGAGGTGAGACTGACCGGCCTGCAGTTCCCTGGGTCTTCCCTTTTTTCCCTTCTTAAAAATGGGGGTTGTGTTCCCCCTTTTCCAGTCAGTGGGAACTTTTCCGGACTGCCAGGAATTCTCAAATATGATGGAGAGTGGCCTGGCCACTTCATCCACCAGTTCCCTCAAGACCCACAGATGCATCTCATCAGGTCCCATGGACTTGTGCACCTTCAGCTTCCTTAGATATTCTCGAACCTGATCTCCTACAGTGGGCGGTTGTGCATTCTCCCAATCCCTGCCTTCTGTGACCTGGGCAGTGTGGCTCAAGCATTTGCCAGTGAAGACTGAGGCAAAGAAGTCTCTGAGTACCGCAGCCTTCTCCATATCCTGGGTAACCAGGTCACCCGTTTCCTTCTGGAGGGGACCCACATTTTCCCTCGTCCTCCTCTTATCACTGACATACCTATAGAAGCTTTTCTTGTTGTCCTTGACATCCCTGGCCAGATGAATTTCTATCAGGGCTTTGGCTTTCCTAACCTGCTCCCTGGCTGCTCAGACAGTTTCTCTGTATTTCTCCCAGGCTACCTGCCCTTGCTCCCACCAAGCACTGTGGGAGTGTCACAGCTCTGCAAAATCATGGGTGGTCTGGGGAAAGTGAATCGGGAATGGTTATCCTCTTCTCAGCACAAAACCTAGATATCACCAAAAGTAACAAGTGTCAGATTCAAAGAAGCAAACAAGAGGCAGTGATTCTTCACACAATGCGTAGTTGTACTTCACCTCAAGAGATTTTACTCTAGATCAGGAGACATCTAAATGCCACAGAAACTTTATTTACTCATTTACCCGAAATTTCTCTAGCTTTTTTAAGTTCCTCTTCAATGCCACAGAATATTTCTGTTCTTAGTAGGGCTTTGATATTTGATACAAATATCATTCTGCTTCATCAGGATCCTTCCTGGAGGAGTGTGGTCCATTAAAGCTTCTCACAGAAAGCCTCATACAAGTCAAAAGTTTGGGACATCATCGATTTTCTTCTCTCTTCCGTGAACTTTTCTTCCATAATGACTTTCCCATGAGGTGGGAGAGTGCAGGTTGATATCCACCTCTACCTGTAGAGATTCAGTCCTCTTCTCTTGTTTTCCAAGTAAGCTACTTTAACTGTCTAGATGCAAAACCGAGTGGGGGAATGAGGGAATTTGTGGATATTTGTCATTCTTTACTCCCTCCTGAGGAAAGTAATCTACTAGATAGCAAAACAATTTGAGATTCATGAAACCCGGCAGAGCACAAGTGGGAGCATAAGTCTGTAGCCTAGTGATTAGGACCCCCTGGAGACCTAATTTACTCCTCCAACAATACTATTGCTTGTGAAAACTGTTGCAGGATATACCACATAATATTCACTTCTTTTTCACTCTAATGCAAAATGTCCAAGTCTGATCTCTTTTCATGGAAATGGTATTCTGAGCAGACAATGGCCATGTATACAGATGATTTAACAGGAATAGGATCTAAGATAATGGTTTGTAGCAATAGATTCTGGCAGTTGTTAAAACCACTTCTGCTCACACAGCGTTTATTGTTTTCCCGTAGAGCTGATTATGGACTTTCTCGTCAAACCAGAAAGTTATGGCTGATCTTACCAAACACCTGAGAGGGACCAAGCAGTAAGCAGATTCCCCAGCCTTCTGAAGGTGCTAGGTTACCAAGACTTCCAAATATAAAACAGCAGCTACAAAACCGAAAAATACAAGTTAAATGTCACTTTTAAATCCTAAAGAAGGCTCCTTTAAAAGTAAGTTCTCAAAATTAGCATTTACTGTGAAATTTAACATTTCACTTTCCAAGGAGCTAACAAGGGCAGCTGGCAGACACAAGAGTTTGCACAGCAATTTCTATGGTTTGCTTTAAGATCTCCTGAGAACTTCTAGGGTTGTCAGAGGACTCCTGAGAGCTCTTTGAAGTCCAGGGTGCCAGCTGAAACTGGGAAGGGATACCTACACGAGGTCCTGATTTCCAGTAAGCTCTAGTAAGTTCTAATGAGCTCTGCCAACTATTCCTCATCTGGGGGTGCTTTGAACTTCTTTCCCCAAGCTGATTCTTGGTTAGGTGTGTCAAACACCTTTTCAAAAAGAGCTAGAAAGAGGCCTTACAGTACAGATCTCAGATGCAGAAGCTGATGCAGAAGAGGGCATAGAAAGGGGACGAGAAGTCTTCTGTGATCACTCTGCACTCAGCAATGATGGTGATGTGCAAGGGGGCATGGTCCCCAGCATCCACTGGAGCAACTATACTGGTGCCTCAGAGAGCTGGACTGAGATTCCAAGGAAGGATGCAAATTTGTTTGAGGATGATCTGACACTGGCACAGGTTGCCCAGAGAGCTTATGGAGACTGCCCTTGGAGTATTCAAAACCTGATGGGATGTGGTCCTGAGGAGTCTGTTCCAGCTGACTCTACTTTGAGCAGGAGTTTGGGTTCTACAATTTCCAGCAGAACCTTCCAACCTCAACTATACTAATTCAGGAAGTATAAAGAACACTTCCAGCTAAATCTTGGGAGAAGTAGCGTATTTCCATCACTTGCACTCATGGAACTTGCTACTGATTTTACATCTAAAAGTCTCTTCTTTTTGTATTAAAAATGAAAATCTTATAAATCTCCCTGGAATTACATTTTCCAGGCTAATTATACCTGTGGCCTTAGGACCTTTGAACCAGTAATTCCCAAGTATACTCATTTTTACCTCAGTGTGTAGAGTTCATGAATGGTGTTTTTCATGGACCTCATGCCCATGGAGGCCTCTAACCTTTGTATGAATGATTAACCATTCAAATGTACTCCTTCATAACGGAGTTCATTATGGCATTAATTCTATCCAGAACTGCCTGCTGATCTCATATGTTTCACTGCTAACCTTCCAGTTTATTGCACAGTTTTAGCTAACTGAAACACTGAGATGTCTATTCCTTGGCTAAGTACATCCCTGTGGTTTCTTTCTCCTCTAAAGCTCCTTATGTTATAAAGAGTCCTCACCTCCTCCAAGTTAATGGTGGCAACATTGTTGAGCAGGAGGTTAGACTAAATGAACTGCAAAAATCATTCAAACCAATATTTCTATGACTCTGTGAAATCCATTCCACTAATTTTAGAAGTTTTGTCCTCAAATCTAACCTCAATTTTTATAAATTTTAGGTTGGTATTTTTTATCATGTCCTCCATGGATATGTCTTACCTGTTTTCATCGGCACGTTACCTACTTGAAGACTGTTACCGGGAATGCTTCCAGTCTTTTCCTCTTTTCACTGAATGGTTTCATTTTTTTCAGTCTTTCCTAAAATATCATGCTCTTCAGATATGTGATCACTCTCACTCCTGTCCTCTGGCTTCTGTTCATAGCTCTCTTTGATATGTTGTTCTAGAAGAGGCCTCCCCAGTGCTAAATAAATTGGAAGTATATGGCACATGGTTTTGAAGGTTATACTACAGGTTTTACATTCATGATGGAGGGAGAGGGTTGGAGGAAGATGACAGTGTTCACTTGTGACCCACTATAACTTCTAAATACTTTTCTGTATTACGGCTGCTCAAGCAGCTGGTCCTCATTCTGAATTTTTACAGCTGATTATGCTTGTGAAGTGTTATACTTTGCAAGAGTCCCTAATGAATTTCATCGTATTTTTTTCCAACCATATCTCCTGTGTCTCAGCATAATTTTGAATTCCAGTCTTGTTCTTGAGCTTCTTGAAGCTTGTTGTCACCTGCAGATTTAATAAGTACACTTTCCATTCCATCACCTGGGTCATTAACAAAAGTATTGAATAGCTCCAAAATGAAGGCAGACGCCTGTTGGATCCTGCCCAGCACTTCCCTCTGTTTTGACGATGAACCACTGACAAATAATCCCTGAGTACAGCTTTCTAATTGTCTTTGCACCTACTCTGTGGTAGTTTCGTCTAGTCCAGATTTCTCAGTCTTATTTGGGAAAATAACCCTTAAGCCTGTGTCAGAAGTCTTACAGAAGTCAAAAATTGATGTTTCCAGCTTCTACTCAATCTACAAACCATTTTATAGGAGCAAAAATAAAAAAATTTCGTTTGACATGCTTTCTTCATGACAGATCTTGGCTAGCTGTTGCTCCTTGTTATTTCCTGGGTGCTTACAAAGAATTTGTTAGGTTTTGTACCTCTTTTCACTGCACAAATCACAGTCACAAGCTATTGCTTATAATTTCATATATTCCTTAAGTAAAGCAATGTTGGCTTTTTAAAAAAATTATAGGTGAGTAAAATTTGTCTTAAAATTATGTTGCAATACACATTATCTCCATGCTAATGATGCTTTAGTGTTTTGTGGTGAGAGAGTGCTATTCAACATAAATATCTAGATTTATGCATAGAGATGCAATGTGTATTTTTTATCTATCCATATATAGTACCTCAAAGAAAACTGCTTTGCAAAAATGCAAATATCTTTCAGTCTATAGAGTTCATCAGTTGAAAAAAAGAAGTGGGATAATGGCACCTTAGATGTATATATGACAGAAGAAAAAACTTTATGGTTATTTCAATTGCTAGTTATTCTAAGCATGGAGACAGAATAGCATGAAGGAAGTTGGTATTCTTATTTTATGTAGATAGTTTTTGTATCTAAGTTTGGATGCTAAGGTTTTAATACAGCTAGCGTGAAAAAGTAAGGTCTGAATCACACCTGAGAGGTTCTTTACTTAGGACTCAAACTAGAAGTCTGAAGTCAGGCATTGTATCATAGAATCTTGGAATGGTTTGGGTTGGAAGGCACCTCAAAGACCACGTAGTTCCAACCTCCCTGCCACAGGCAGGGACACCCTCCACTACTTAACCTCCATTGTTCCTTTTCTTCCGTTACCCACCAATCGCATTCTGCCCTATCCTCAAACAACTTTCCATCAACTTCAGTTTTTCATCCCACTCAGGTTACAAGGCTTGGATCTCAGCCTTAATTTTATTAAAGTATAGAAAATTGAATAGATTATAGTCTAAATCCCTGATTCCAATTCCTTTTGCTTTACTGTTACTACCATGAGTAGGATGAGGCTTAATAGTTTGTTCAGCTTCCTTTTTTGTCCAGATTTATTCTGGGTCTTGCTTCTTCAGGGAAATCAGAAGCTGGCTGCACTTATTATTGCCCTGCAGTTATAGGTTAAACTGGTGGAAGGGCATGATCAAGTTTATAAACATTTCCAAGCATTATTTCCCACTGTTCTTTGCTGCTGTTCGTGTGACACTCAGCAGTGAAGCTCTTTAGGGGATCCTTATGGGTTGCTCATTAGTGTTTTCTAATTGCTCCATGCAGAGGGAAATAACTGAACATGCCAGGACTCCACCATTGCTTTAGCCTGTTTAACTCATGAGGCCTTAAGTTGTACATGTCAAACCACAGAGAATGAACTAACGAGAGGAAGGTTAGTGTAACTACCCTCTAACGTGTTGTCAGGAAGACCCATGCTATTGCATTGGGCTGTCTTTTCCCCGGCTAATTTCAGCATGTCTCTACTAAATATCTACTGTTTTCTGTCATGATCTCCTTGCTCTCTCACGCTAGGTTCAGCAACAGTCTAGTCTGTTCAAGATGGCCATGTACATTTTGCAACCTATTCTCCATCAGGGATTTGTCTCTGAACCAACCACAGGTATTCTTTAGGAATGGAAAATACCAACCTTCTCTTAAATATTCAAGGCAGCAAACAGAAATAAATTTTGGAGAAGGAGAGATGTAGGAGTTTAAAAGGAAAAAAAACCCCCACCCAACAGTTCCTACCTCACACCTACAGAATGCTGAAGACAAACTGAAACAAAGAAGAAAAAATTATTAGAATTATTTTTAAAAAATCTCATCATAAAAATTGTGTTATTGAACTATATCTAAGCACTTGAGATTTAAAAATACTTTATGCCAAGCTGCAAGAACTAATAAAGGAAAAGAAAAAGATAAATAAGGTTATTTAAGAGCACATGAGCCTTACTTATTTATTCATGTATTTTCCAATCATAATGAATAACAATTATAATAATTCCAATAAAAACATAGATTGGAACAAATCCTTTTACTGACGTCTGAATCTTAAGAGAAGCAAGCTACATTATCTTCAATATATGGTAGGCAAAGAAAAAATACCCCTGCACACCTAAGAAATGTTGAAATTCAAACCCAGAATATACACTCAGATTTTGCATAAAGAGCTGCTGCTGCCTCAGCTGATGAAGTAGTTGACCTGGTTACAAGATATTTGTCTGCTATTTCTGCTTACCACATAATTAATACTAAGATTCAAGATATGCTAAGTAAAAAGTTTGGGGTTTTGTTTTTGGTTTTTATTTGTTGGTTGTTGTTGGGGTTTTTTGGGGGGTTTTTTTGTTTTTTTTTTTCCTCCCGTTCTCCAATTAGGACTTTCTATTGCTCTCAGCTGTATAAATCTCCTTTTCTTCCTTTAATCCTTCTCTTTATGAAAAGATAGTGCCTCCTTGTCATGGAGAAAGTTCCTGTGCAAAAGGATATGACATATTTGTTGACCTGTCGAGTCCATCTATGTATGGTTTAGAGAGAGAAGCAGTGGGCATCATAATGGTTTTCTGCTGGATCGGGTGATTGGGATGGAGCACAGCAGAATCTGGGTGGACCCCCTCAGGTGCAATAACTTGACACCTGCATCCCTCAGATATACTAGGCAATGTGATGGCACAAGGCTTCCACCTAGAAGTGTGCATTGCAAGTCTCCTCTTTCCTGCTGCAGAATATGACATTATTCAGAGTATCCTTAATGCATGACCTGGAGTCATAACTATGGGAGAAAATGTGATGGGAATTAAAACTGCATGAGTATTGCAAAAGTGTAGGAATTGCAGGTACAGGTAAAGACATAAGCATGTTCATGCTCTGGGTGCTTCAGAGCTTTTATTTGATTGGTTTGGTTTAGTTTTTTTTCTTAAAAGTTACATAATTTTTCCAAGAAATACTTGTTTGGTTGGTTGGTTTGTTGTATTTTTTTATTTCAATACTAGAACAAAAAGAAGGAAATACATTCTGGGGAAATCTAGTTTTCCTTTTAAAATATAAAAGGAAAGAACCTAAACAATGATGAAAAAAATTATCATTGAGAAACATTTCCTGATTCCAATATATATACTAAAGTACAATTGGTCCTTTCACCCATAAACTCTTTATCTGATTGTCTGGCAATCCCCAAATGCATTCGGCTGAATCAGAAAAGAGTTGATTCCTGATCCTATCATATCAAAACCAAGAAAGATCAATGAAAAAAGCTATGCAAAAGTTGAAATGCTAATTGGTTCTTTTGATATATTAAAAAATATTTCTGTAATTCTGTAGCAGTATCTGATGTGGGGCAATGAAATCTAACAGCAGCTAACGTATCTGAACAGCAGAGAAAAGGTGCAATTTGCCAGCATGAACATTCTGCGTTTTTCTATGTAGCAAAATCTGTGTTTTTAATGAGATCTGAGATTTCCTTTAAGAAGAAGAGAAATAAAATGAAGAAGAGGAAGACATAGAAGAATGAAATGAAAGGAAATAAAATTAAATCTCTTGTACTTGTCATTGTCCTTTCACCAAAAAATAATGCAAACAAAAGACAGAACATTTCTGAGTTTTCCCAGTTTAATTTTAATCCCTACACCTGGTATCTACACATTTACTGCTCTGGGGTGGCAAGCACAGTTGGAATGGCTTGGCAGGCACCTTGGAAGGTGACCTCTTCAGATGCTGTGGCTAAATCTGACAGGGATCAGAAATCAGAGACTGTATTTTGGTTTTGACCACCTTTTTTTACTTCAGTTTAAAAATAAAAATATAAGATCCAAAATAATGAATACTCTCACCATAAATTATATTTAATCATTGAATTATGAAATGCGGTTCTTTCAAAAAAATTGTATCAGCTTTTAGAGAAAAACAAATAAAATTTACTTTGCTTTGATTTTAATCAAATGGAGTAGTGCAGGCCTTAAACTTGTATCTTTTTGGTCTTGTGGTCTTGACCAAAAGCTTTTATAAAAAGCTGCATTTTCCAGCTGTAGATCCAAACTATTTTCTCAGAATAAGGCTACCATGCACTGATAAAACTGACCTAGTTAAAAATTAATGCATTCCCTGCTAATATCTTTCAGGAAAAACAAAACAAAACAAAATTATAGATAGGTAGTAGCTAAATTTTAAAATATGACTGCTATTTCATGAAATTGCAGAAGTCTACAAATGATTATATAGTTTCCTGATGAAGAAGTCAGCTTTCAAGCTGGCCAGCATTTCTATATTGGGTTCTCAGGGCAAGGTTTTGGTAGTGGGGGACTACAAGGGTGGCTTCTGTGAGAAGCTGCTAGAAGCTTTCCCCATGTCCGATAGAGCCAATGCCAGCCAGCTCCAAGATGGACCCGCTGCTGGCCAAGGCTGAGCCCATCAGCGATGGTGGTAGTGCCTCTGGGATGATGTATTTAAGAGGGGGGGAAAAAAACCACCAAGAGCAACTGCAGCCAGAGAAAGGAGTGAGAATATGTGAGTGACTCCACGCTGGAGCAGGGGCAGAGTGTGAGGAGTCCTTCCCCTGAGGTGGAAGGAACGGCAGAGACAACGTGTGATGAACTGACTGCAACTCCTATTCCCCATCTGTGCTGCTGGGGGAAAGAGGTAGAGAAATCAGATGAAGTTTAGCCTGGGTAGAAGGGAGGGGTGAGGGGAGGTAGTTTTTTAAGATTTGGTTTCATTTCTCATTACTCTACTCTGATTTGATTGGTAATAAATTAATTTTCCCCAGTTGAGTCTGTTTTGCCCATGACAGTAATTAGTGAGTGATCTCTCCCTGTCCTTATCTCAACCCATGAGCCTTTCATTATATTTTCTCTCCTCTGTGCACCTGAGAGGAGTGATAGAACAGCTTTGGTGGGCACCTGGCCTCCAGCCTGGATCAACCCACCACAATTTCTTATTTACTTTCAGAAGAACTGAAGTTTGTCTCTACCGACAAAATCTGTCAAATCCATACTTGTAAAAAGGAGATGGCGGTATTTTCTACCTCTTAAAGGCATATGAACAGGACTGTGGAAATAGCCTTATGACCTATGAAATATGCTTTGCTAAAGTACAAGTAAAAGTATCCTACGTATACCGAGGCAAAAAAAAAATATTGCTGTCTAAAATATGAAAAACAGAAGCTTTGAATTGAGGTAATCTTATAATTCGATACTTATAATTTCACAGAGTTTCATTTCATGTTTAACTTTTTTCTACTAGCAAAATAAAATTCAAAGTTAAAAAATTCAGACTGATAACCAGAACTTTTTGTTTAAAAAATTACATTTCAGCCATTCTAAAATTGTTTTTAATATGGGGAACATTTAAAATTACCATTTCATGTGAACTCTTTTGCTTATCACACTGGCAATTTATAATTAAAAATATCTGATGAAAAATAGATAAGCACTTCTATTGATGGCCATGATTCAACTAGTTATGATACTTAAACACGTTTCTGAACAGTTCTATTCAGATAGTTTTCAAATGTTCAAAAACATTTTATTATTTACTTTTAAAATTAAGAGCAACACTTATACTTGTAAAACGGTCAGGTGTCTCCTAGTAAGAGCTGGTAAATACTTGGTCAGAAGATTGCTTCTATCAGAAAATCCAGCCCCAAATCCAAAGAAAAGTCAATGACGTGTTGTGATTGTGTCCGTGGAAGAAAGAGAAGGTCTTTGTGGTAACTTGCACAAATTTGTGGTAAATTGTATAAGGGACCTCCTGTACCTGTTCACAGTGGATGAGACTCTACTGTAACTAGAGCCAGATGCCTCTTTCTAATAATCATAAGCTTTTCAAAGAGGTCCCACCTATATGTGCACGTTTGCTCTTGAATACAGTATTATCACTGGACCATGAAGTAAATGTATGAATAGGGTGTAGAGTTTTCTGATTCTGAGCATATCCTCTACCAGGACTTAAGCTCTGTTCTCTTGAAAGGTTTGCCTCTTTACTCGGTAAGTCAGCTTGCTGAGCAGCCTTCATTATACCCAAACTGACACCCCAGAAGTTAAGCTACAAATTAAAAGACAGGAGGAAGACAGGATCTTTTAGGACAGGTAGAGAAGCTGGTAAAATAGGAAACAGTAGGAGTATAGCCTTGCCTATTGGCAATATTGATAATGTCTCCATTATGGAGTTCACTAATTACAGAGCAGATATAAATTGTTTTGTAAAAATCTATTGGTGAAGCATAAAGAGCAGTGAATGAGCCTTCAGCTCAATCTATCAGACATTACAGTGGTAACCCCTGGCACATTAAAAAGTTAATGTGACTTTAATAGGTCATAATCACACTAATAAAGTTTATAATTATTCACTTTAGTAGCCAGAGTCATTTAACAAAACTATAGCTTTTGTTCTTGGGGTTGCATCAGACTCAAAGTACAATTAATCTTTAACAGGGACAGCGCTCCGCTTTAATGGAGTTTAACAGCAAGACACTCTGGGCCATCCCTTCCTTAACAACAGAAAGAGAGTAGCTAGGGCTAAACGATCATGCTGGTCAATTTAGATGTGCACAGAAAACTTCCTCTCCAAGGAAAAGGAGAGGTTTGAACATACCCAGGTTGCATCTCTTGGTCTGAGATATCATGGACCTGCTGGAGGTCAGTTCAAAGACCTTCCTTGTCTGCAACAGCCAAGCCAATTATTGATAAAAATACTGCATTGCTTTGTTCTGTATGCTTTCTTGTTGGCTGAATAGCCTAGAAAATGTTTCTATTGAAGGGTAGTTTTTATCCCAAACCAGCTCTAATCAATATATTCACCTTAATCTGAAAGATCATTGAGGTGAATCCTGTTAAATAGAAAACTTTTTGTGTGGCCATTTATTTGGCACTGTAAGAAAAGAGAACAACCTGGCCTAGAAAGTACTGGAGGGTGATATCTCTAAATAACCTTAAAACTTATTTTGATGGGTGGTTAAAAAAGAAGTCAATAACATTATACTTTCCTTTGAGTGATGCCATACTCCCCTTGCCCACAGCAGAAATGTTTATCCTTCAGCAAAGTTGGCAAATCAAAGGTGGATTGGTCCCACATCACTGCACAAAGTGAGTGACAGCAATGCCCGGCTTTCAGAAAGGGCTATATTGCATGAGAAAACGTCAGGGGACTGAAGGCCTTTGAAAGACAAAAGAGTTCCACTCATTTGAACTTTAGTTTATCTGATAGAAATAGCTGTCAGATATATTCAGCTTCTCTTTCTTCCTTTCAGTGACTCTGAGACAGGCCTTATTGAGATAAGCCTAAGAAAGAGGAAGAAAGGGCAGATAGTCAACGTAAAGCAGTTGTATTGTGTAATGTGACAGAAAAGAAGAGCTGCAGAGCTCAGCTGGAAGTCTGTAGTTAATGTTTTAAATATTGTCCTATTGAGCTTAAGTGCTGGCCAAAGCAATTTCACGTTAATGACAATTGTGCTTCCAAGGCATTCTGCCTAAAAGGAAAGCAATGTTGCTAAAGCATTTAGCACTTGTCCTGAGCAAGCTGTGCCTCTGGAGGGCCATGGGGGACACAGGGGATTGGCTCCCGGGTTCAAAGACAAGGGGAGTCTTTCCCCGTAACTTATGAGAGGTTCCTACCCTTCTCAACAAGTGCTTGAGAACAGATTAGAATAGACTTGAAACTCACAATAAAACTAAAGAACTAGGAGAAGAAACCTGGACTCATCCTGCCACAGTTCTGGTCACAATTTTCTTCCTTGTACTACTATAGCTGCTGTGGATCCCCGTATGTATGTGGGTCAAAACTGTGTGTGTAGCAAACATAAAAAAAAAAAAAATCACATAATTTGAACCTAATTTTTAAGGTCTAAGGCATTTTTAGATAGACTGATGGAGTAAATCCTTTGCTTTTCTGAGTCTTGGTTCCAAAACTTGGTTCCAAAACCCCCTGCCAGGTTTAGCAGTACATCAGTGTGATTGTAAAAAAACCCTATACAATTCCAACAGGTTAACCTTTAAACTGTCCTTTTTCCAGTACTCTCATTTTCAATTACGATAGGAGTTTTGGGATTTTCTGCCATTTCATCCACACGCGGTTTTGGGCAACATTTTAATCTTCCTAATATTCACTTACTACTACTACTATTCTGTATTACCAAGCAAATACAGACACATTAAGAATCTATTTAACCCAAGTCCTTACAAGTTCTTAACTTAAATATTGACTGGCAGAAAAATAACAATAATGAGCCAGTCCCACACTACACTTAAAAAAGTAATGATAGCTAATAATATCTGTGTAAGGGCTTTGCTTCTGTCACCCATTCCTCTAATGAAGAATTCTTGTGTAAACAATGATCCTTTGGACTTTGACAAAGTTATTGAACACTTGGTATTTATTTGAAGAGGGGATAGTAGAAGCTAGAAAACAGCAGTTACTTCACAACAGTATGCTACGTTGATGTTGCAGGTATTTTTAGATAATTAGCAGTAATGAAAATGGCTTTATTATATGTGTGTAACCTGTAATTGAATGCATAAAGCATCATCTCTGAATACAACTTCAGGCAAAAAGGCTAAGAACTTCCTGACTAAATGTATGGGTATAGAGTGTAGGTGTGTACATTTTAAATGGTCAGAGGTTTTGGGTTCCCCCCCTTAGTAGTCCATGGAAACCTCATCAATATTGTCAATTAAATTTGTGATGCGATTCAGTCTATATTAGTGTAAGCACCCACGGATCAGAGCGAGCTGCATTTATTCTGTTTATTAGCTCCCTGTTAGGTACAGTAGGAACTTGAGGTGCTTTCTCAGACCAGATTTTGACATTGTGAACCTGTGGACTTTTGGGAGATGAATCCCCCACCAAATGCTGCTCTAACTTAGGGAATCAGATTCTCTTGCTCTCAGCCAAGTATAAATGCAACCATACCCACAGATAAGCAGGTCTCTGGCTAGGAAGGCTACACCTTTGGGAAGCACATTGACTTAGCTTAGGCAGAAGACCAGTTTAACACATATGTATTCATGGTACCAAGGATAAACATATTGGACCATGTATAAATGACCTATGTGTCTAGACTCATCTTTCAAAAGAAAGATGCCCCCGTAACAATTCTCTGACAAAATAAGCTATGACACTTAAAATATGACCCCTGTTGCAACAGGTGAGCTTTTCTGAAAATCTGGTATCAATGATAGATGGCCAGTTCTTGACAACATTCTTGCCTTAGCATTTAAGCCCACATTCCACCAGCAATCAGCTGGGAGAGAGATGGGAGATTTATTTTTCCTGATGTTTATTTTCAGTCTTGTCAAATTGATGCAAGTGTTTTGGGACAAAGACTATTCCTCCTTGTTTGTTGTTTCATTACCTTGAACAAGGCAGGCCTGGGCTACTACAACAGGAATCTGATCTTGGTTGTGACATAAAGATGATGTTTAACACTACTGCTTATTAAAAAAAAAAAAAAAGAAAAAAAAAAGACCAGCTTCCCTTCTCTTAACTGAAGAAAATAAGAAGGCAACAAAGTCTTATGTCACTCTGATGAGCTTTCATGGTGCACAGATGTGTTTGTGGTGAAATGAACAAATTTTATTTATGAAGGCTAAGTTGCTTTACTCCCAAGCTTGTCTGTGAGATCCAACGATGGCTCAAGCAACAGAGCTTTTGAAAAGCTGGGGAATAATAAAAAGCAAGACATGACTTTTTCCTCCTGCACTTTCATTTCCTAGAAAACAGATGCAAGATCAGTTGGCAACCTGGCATCAGTCTGCATGCCTTGTTTTAAGGGAGTCTATTGTTCATAAAATGTTATGAATACAGTTACTCCACAGATGTGTGGAACTAAATTTGATGTGCCATCAGTTTAATGATAACACATGAAAGATTCAGAAGAATTCTGGTTGTGTTGCCTCATTATATGTGTGAATGGATGCAAAACCACTAGTAAGACAGAGAACCTGTGCAAATGGCCCATTGATGATTAAATACACAGTTCATGCAAATCTTAATAAAACCAAGAAAAAAGTATTACGACAGTTATCTAACATTCTTCGGCCTCATGAGACTTTTTGATGCTTGCATTGTTATTGTTTTTTCTATATACTTCCAGGTAATTGTGATAAAATTTAAAATAACAGTTCATGGGAGTTTAAATGCGCGGTGGACGGGGCCTTTACTGAGCCATTCTCTGCAAGTTCAAAGCTGGTCCAGGCCATTAAGGACTGAAATATTTCTGCTAGTCACGTATGAAATTAATTGAGTTCCTCAACTGTGTCACAAATTCATTATCCTAACTAGTTGCTAAAAATCACTTGCTGAAAAGCCAAAAATTTTGAAGTCTGGAGGAAGTCTGTCAATTGCTTGCACATCCTTTATGTATGTCTTTTTGATCTGCCAGCTGTCTAACTGGTAGCAAGACTGTGAGCAATTCAGAGCTATCCATATATTTAGTGCCTATATGTGACTAGCTGGCAGCTCTCTCATCTCTTGACCAGAATAAAGAGACTGAATAAGGGCTGAATTGTCTCCCCAGTTTTCTCAGTAGGGTCCACAATAGGATCTCTGCCTTACTAGCTACCATTTTTTTTTTTAATATATCTTAGTATTTATGCTCATCTCTTCAATGTTCTTGAAAGTAGCCAGAGAATCCCAAAGTTATGAGGTCAAATCAAACTGACAAGCAGAGAGGTGGCAAATTGACATCATCAATGACATTTTCAGGAAAGCAGGGCAAGAATAAAAGTGCTTGGGGAAAAAAAACACAAAAAACCTCCCAAACAAACAAAACTCCCAAACAGCAACAACAACAACAAAACACACACACACACACACACAAAAAAAAAAAAAAAAGAGGAAAGATCCACTTCAGGTAGAATAAACCTTAAAACTGAACCTTATTTAAAGATGTGTTTTGAAGGTCTAAGGGAAGCATTTCTAGGAATACCAGAAATATGTTTGAGCCAACTGGAATGCCATTAGTAAATAACTTCTTACATAGTGGTTTTCACTGACGACTTCAGAGTCCAATCTCAAACCTTGTGCAGTTGGCAGTACTGTTGTGACTTCACCAGTAATGGTAAAAATCAAAGCAATCAGACAGGTGGCTATTATGTAGAAAAAATATAACAGAAAATTCATAGCTTCATATTCACAGGGAATAAGGTAATTAAAAATGTATGCCTACCTATTAAGCTAACTGGTCTTTCAGGTAGCATGAAGCTTTCTGAAGTCTCAGCACTGCATCTATTTTATGCCTTTAGAAGCCTATAATCCACCTCTCTTTTTTCTACTTAAAAATGATGTTGGCCACATTGAAAAGTGACGCTTCAAACTTTGTGTGGATAACCAGGATGCGTCTGATGTAAGGCACATGATCTCATCGCAAGATGGATGCGTTATCTCAGAGTACATGTGTCAGAAGAAAAATTCTGTAGCTCACTGACGTTGCAGATAGCTGCACCCTCATGTATCCTAAAGTAGTGTGTAGTGCTAGCCATTTTTCTTAGCCTGAATGTGCCTGCTCCAAGGCTATAGCATTGGTGATGAGAAGACTTCTGAGAGTGAACAATGTAGTTAGTTTTTCTGACCTTGAGTGTGGTCTTACAGAGAGTGTACAGAAAGTTTTAGAGGATTAAACAGTGGGCATATGAGCTACATTTTTCCAGAAACAAAGGTCAGAGGACCTTTCCTTGACCTAGGCTGACCTTCACAGATCTCATACTGCATTGCGCTTCGTTAGGCACACTATTGTCTGCCCCACTATGCCTTGTCTAGATGTCAGAAGCAACTAGAATGTGACTAAACCAGCCCAAGAAGTCTGGACTTCTTGAGTTAATCCAATCCTCCCTTCTAGAGTGAGTCTTGTTAAGGATGTAGCTTCTGCAGACACATAACAGCTGGATCATTTTCCTCTTTGTTGTGAATCACCTATAGCCTGTCTGTCATGTGGATACCTTAAGCTGTGGTATGTAAATAAGTGCACAACTCTTAGATTTACACTCACTTGAGGTTGTTTCCAGCAAACCAACTCATATGTGCTAATTAACTAATCTCTCTTTTCTTTATAATCTTTTGCATTTTTCCTCCTTTTCTTAAGAGCAGATTAACTGATGGTAGCTCTTCCAATATAACTCACAGGATATGAATGTGTGGCACTACATCAATGCTTGCATAATTTGGGTGGGAAGGGACCTTTTAATGAAGACAGTATTTCCCTCCCTCCACATAGTTCAGGAGCAAAGCAAGCTGCCAGCCCAGGCACTCTGTGATCAAGGCCTGTGGCGTCAGACTGTCTCCTTACTAACAATTCAGCTAAACCTCTGGGCTGACCTAGTGGTCCCTTGGAGGTTTTCTTTATCCCAGAGATGGAATAAATTGGGAACTGTACATTTAAAATGTCCACTGCAACAGCTCTTGCCAGATCTAAGCTACTGTGACTGTGTTTACCCTGAAAATGAAGGAGAAAGAAGTTAGAAATGAAAGAAAATATAAGGCAGGACTGTACTGTACTCTGGTCTGAAAAAAAACAATGAGATTTTTTTTCTCATATAGAATCACATTCAGTTTCTGTAATTGTTCCAAAACCTCAAGAGTCTGGAATAGAAAATGAGGGTTCAAAAGGTATACTTTCAGCTCATGTTTTTTTCAACAAACTAAGACTAAATGAAAGGTGAAACCCCCCCAGGAGACCCTCTTATTTGTTTTACTCTTGTTTTCCCCAATCATTTTAATTTCAAGAAGTTCTGTAAATGGGCAATCCTATAGCAAGTCGTACCTGTCCTTCCCAGTTCGTTGTGCCGAATGATGTGATCCTCTAAATCACCTCACCTGCTCCTCTTGCCACTGAAGGGCTGGCTGTCTCAGCAGTCAGCTTTGCACAGATAGGTCCCCTTATGAACACAGAAGCCCTCAGATTGTCTTTGTGACATATCTTCTGTTTTCATACCAAAGCCTGATGGTAGAAACCACCCATCATGCTTTCCTGAAGCCATACTGGGGCACTCTGGAGTCCAAGGAACAAATCAGGCGGTGACTAGTGCTTATAAGGGATCTGTGTAATATTTGATGAAAAATAGAGCTACTATTATATAAATACCCTCAGTAAACAACATTCCTATGATCTGCACTGTGCATACCTGTGTGCAGCCATGGGTCATTACTCATTACATTACTTTGTACACCTTCAGACAATTTTATATTGTCCACTCTGAAACTGACAGTTGCTTTTCACCGTAACCCTAGTTCTGAAGTCAGCACGTTTTGTCTCCTACTTCCACAGCTTTCATGACATTCAGAATGTCCATTTCAGAGCTACAACTTTCAAAGTTCATATTCTTTGTTTTTACAGATTTTGATGTTACATCAGTGCCTCTGAGAGGCATGGTTTATGCTACCAACATATCTCGATGCCTTCTCAAAGCTATGTCTCTTCATCTCAACAGACTAGGTATCATCTCTGCTAAAGGAAGAGAAATTCATTGGTCACCTTTGCTCAATGTTGCTCAAGACTGGATTTAGCACTACAAAGTAGTATGAAACTTCTCATGTCTCTTTGCACGGGGCTAGCACTCCCAGACTAAGGACATAAGCCAACAGGAGACAGCTAATGAAAATAACTTTTGGGTTGTGGCCAATCTGATTAGCTCTGCAACTGAAAAATACAGATCCAAGTTCTCATGTGCATGATCGGAAAGTTCTTTGAAATACTGACTGAGCCATTTCAAATGCAAGAGGCACCTAGGATTTTAAAAGGCATCCAAACTTCAGTGGAACTTTGTGTACCATAGCAGTAACATCCACAGGTTAGGAATTACTTTAATTATTGGTTTCCAAAATATCTTTCAGCATGAGGTCTGAAATGGCTTTATAGTGTGAAACAATAGACTTACTGTTTTTAGGTACTCCCTGCTATACCACTTCAGCACATAAAATATCTTTCATGCAGAGGGCAGAAAGTTTTTATCTAATTTGTTGTTTTCACCTACACAGGACCAAGAAAAATTTCTGTACCTGGGATGTGTCCTGGTTTCAGCTGGGACAGAGTTAATTTTCTTTCTAGCAGCTGGTATAGTGCTGTGTTTTGGATTTAGTATGAGGATAATATTGATAACACACTGATGGTTTCAGTTGTTGTGAGGTAGCTGTAGTGTCTACACGAAGTCAAGGACTTTTCAGCTTCCCACACCCTGCCAGGTGCACAAGGAGCTGGGAGAGCAGAGCCAGGACAGCTGACCCAGGCTGGCCCAAGAGATATTCCCTGCCATGGAACGTCATGCTCCAGGTATAACTGGGGAAGCTAGCTGGGAGGTGGGATCACTGCTCAGAAACAGACTGGGCATCAGGTTTTGTTTTTTTCTGCGTGTGATGAGCAATTGCATTTGTGCATCACTTGTTTTTATTATTATTGTTATCATTATTATTACTATTATTCTTTTCCTTTGATATCCTATTAAGCTGTCTTTATCTCAACCCACAAGTCGGTTTTTTTTCCATTCTCCCCCCTATCCCCTTGGAGGGAGATGGGTGAGCAAGCAACTGTGTGGTGCTTAGTTAATGGCTGGGGTTAAACTATGACAGTACGGCATACAATCTGATGCCTGAATAGTTACTGACATCAGCAGTGAGATTAGATATACAGATGGAGTAGTGTTAAGAAAATAGATCATGAAGAAGAGCTGTGGTGGGTTAACCTTGGCTAAGGGTAAAACACCCACCCAGCTGCTCTCTCACTCCTCCTCCTCCTCAAGAGGACAGGACGGAAAAGTTCGAGGGCTGAGATAAAGACGGGGAGATCGCTTACCAAATACTGTCACAGGTAAAAGAGACCGTGGTGGGTTGACCCTGGCTGGGCACCAGGTGCCCCCCAAAGATGCTCCATCACTCCTCAGCTGGACAGGGGAGAGAAAATGTAACAAAAGGCTCGTGGGTAGAGAGAGGGACAGGGAGAGATCACTCAGCAATTACTGTCACGGGCAAAACAGACTCAACTTGGGGAAAGTAGTTTAATTTATTACCAATCAAAATCAGAGTAGAGTAATGAGAAAATAAAAACTAAATCTTAAAACACCTTCCCCCCACCCCTCCCTTCTTCCCAGGCCTAACTTTAATCCTGGTTTTCTCTCCCTCCTCCCTGCCAGTGGCATAGGGGGACGGGGAATGGGGGTTGTGGTCAGTTCATCACACATTGTCTCTGCTGCTCCTTCCTCCTCGGGGGGACGACTCCTCACATTCTTTCCCTGCTCCAGCGTGGGGTCCCTCCCATGGGAGACAGTCCTCCACCAACTTCTCCAACATGAGTCCTTCCCATGGGCTGCAGTTCTTCACAAACTGCTCCCGCGTAGGTCCCTTCCACAGGGTGCAGACCTTCAGGACCAGACTGCTCCAGTGTGGGTCCCCCACGGGGTCACAAGTCCTGCCAGCAAATCTGCTCCAACGTGGGCGCCTCTCTCCATGGGGCCACAGGTCCTGCCAAGAGCCTGCTCCAGCATGGGCTTCCCACAGTGTTACAACCTCCTTCAGGCATCCACCTGCTCTGGCGTGGAGTCCTCCAAGGGCTGCAGGTGGATATCTGTTCCACCATCATCCTTCGTTGGCTGCAGGGGGACAGCCTGCCTCACCATGGTCTTCTCCAGGGGCTGCAGGGGAATCTCTGCTCTGGCACCTGGAGCACCTCCTCCCCCTCCTTCTGCACTGACCTTGGTGTCTGCAGAGTTGTTCCTCTCACATCTTCTCACTCCTCTCTCCGGCTGCAATTGCTCTTGGTGTTGTGCAGGTTTTTATCCCTCCTTCTTATCTGTTATCCCAGAGGCACTACCCCTGTCGCTGATGGGCTCAGCCTTGGCCAGTGACAGGTTCATCTTGGAGCCAGCTGCCATTGGCTCTATCGGACATGGGGGCAGCTTCTGGCATCTTCTCATGGAAGCAACTCCTGTAGCCCCCCCACTACCAAAACCTTGCCACCCAAACCCAATACACCACCTCAACTTGGGGACAAGTAATTTAATTTATTGCCAGTTAAAGTGGATTTGGGCAGTGACAAAGAAAGATAAACATTAAAGCAATGGCTTTCCCCCCCTTGCCTCCTTCCCAGGACCAGCTTGCTTGCTTGCTTGCTTGCTTGCTTGCTTGCTTGCTTGCTTGCTTGCTTCCTTCCTTCCTTCCTTCCTTCCTTCCTTCCTTCCTTCCTTCCCCCCACCCCAGAGCAACACAGGAGTGTAGCATTATAAAAATTAGCTGGGATATTGTTTGAAAACAGGTAATTAACCACCCAACTCTGGGATGTGCCCCGTGTGGTGCTGTGTTAGTTTTGCACCAATGAGGAAGTGGCCCAGAATCTGCCTTTATCAGAGGAGACTGAAAATCTCTTACACTGTTAATGGAGGCTTGTCACAGATAAACCATTAGAATAGTGCCTGACTTCTTACTGAAACAAAACAGGTAAAATTATTTCAGGTAGAATCTGCTATTGATCCTACACTGTACAGGTAGTGTTTTGCCAAGCGTTATACTTCGAGAACCTAATGGATCCATGTGTCTCTTTGGTGGGACTTCTCAAGCAAAGCACATGTCCCATCATAACCCATGGTTAGAAGTTGATGAAGAAGGAGGGGACATTGAAGTCCATTGAGACAATCTGACAGAGGGGAACATGGCAACTGAGTTACAGGCAAATAGGGAACTCTTTAGCTGTTTCCAGATAAATTTTTTGACTGTCTGATTAAACCATTTTAATGCTATATGTTTCTCACTTTTAGAGTTACCAATTGCAAAAAAATGCAATTTCTTATCTGTTCTACTCTCCATGTCTATATATCTAAGATAAACATCATCAGTTTTTTAAAAAATAAATACAATCCTGTACCTCCAGATTAATATATGTTATCACATGCTGAACTATTTGTTGTTTATAGAATGACATTTATTCTGCCACAAGTTGACAACAAGCAGTGCACTAAAAATGAGCTAAATTTATTCGTTGCTTGTGATGGAATGAGGAAATTTATTTATCTAAGGATTTGGCCTATAAAAGCTTATCTCCTTTTGGGATGTTAGTACAAAATTTCCTCCTTTAATCACTTTGCTTGTAAAACACTTCAAATTTATATTTTTTACAAATATTTTTTTAGCATTTAGAGCCATTCAATTTAATTTCTTTTTTTTAAGTGTATAACAAAAAAGCACTAGTAAGTATTTTATATTGCACAGAAGTGAAAGCAAAAAAAATCAGACTTAGTACTTAATAAATTAATTTAGTACTTAGTAAAAAAATGGCATTTTACAAATTCCTGAATTTAGTTTAAACTCACTAAATAATTCTAGATAAATAGAAGAGACAATATTTTTGGAAATGCTGAAAACAATTAAATGAGATATTAGGGATAAGGATATTGACATTCCTGAAATAGACACTTGCCAAAAAATCCAGTTAGATTTCTGAAATGGTGAATGCCAAAATATCTTTGTTTATGCCCAGTGGTTATCATGCTTAGCCAACATATGAGAATATGGGAATAGGGAATTGTTTAATGTGGGCTCAAAGTCTTTCAGGAATAAGCAAGATTTGAACATGGATCTCTCAGTTCCGTAGTTTTTGTTTTTCTTTTTTGAAACATCTCTACTGGGCAGTTCTGTGAATTGTCTTTCATAATTTTTTTAGACATAAAATATTTTTAGAAGTATCAGAACAGCTTCAGAAAAGTATTTTCAAAATATTTTTGGTTTTTGGTCTAAGAACATGTTATTTTTACCTTTTCCTGCTATGAAAAGTGATATAAAAGACATGTATGGAGATAATGTGGTGATTTGTAACAATAATATTTTGGTGCATATTAAAAAGGATGGGAAGGACCATGTTTGTTGTCTCTTGAGAAACGTGCTCTGATTTTAATCCTATGTAACAAAAAAAAAAAAAAAAAAAATTTTTTGTCTCCTACTCATGAAGAGAATCTCTCCTCATTACTATCTAGTCCCTGGCATTCTATTACAGCTTAGGTGTAATATAAATAATCTGCTTTCTGATGAAGTAAAATATATTAAATGGTAAGGTTATTAGAAAAATAACTTTTTTGTTGAAAAATAGAGAAGTAAAATTAAGTCAAGATAAGTAAAAAAGATACACAAACTTATATGTGAAAAGTAATCAAGAGGTTCAGATGATCAGTTGTATTCAGTTTAGTAGCAAATTAGTCTGGACTACAAGGGTAGAAATATAAATTCTATATTTTTATATATACTATATAAATATAAAAACAAATATAGAAATATATAGGAAGAAAAATGTATTTTTGTATGTGTTTTGGATTTTGCTTTATAAGGAAAGGAAAGGAAAGGAAAGGAAAGGAAAGGAAAGGAAAGGAAAGGAAAGGAAAGGAAAGGAGAAAAAAGAAAAGAAAAGAAAAGAAAAGAAAAGAAAAGAAAAGAAAAGAAAAGAAAAGAAAAGAAAAGAAAAGAAAAGAAAAGAAAAGAAAAGAAAAGAAAAGAAAAGAAAAGAAAAGAAAAGAAAAGAAAAGAAAAGAAAAGAAAAGAAAAGAAAAGAAAAGAAAAGAAAAGAAAAGAAAAGAAAAGAAAAGAAAAGTAATAAAACAAAATAAAATGCCCAAAGTGTGACGGATTCAAAATATGGTCTGTTTCTTTGTGTGCTTGTCTATACCATGATATAAAATCTTTATTATTGAGGAATGTCAGCAGGTGACTGAGACTACTCAGTAGTGTTAAGTTCAAATGCCTTTGAACTTATTGTCCACTCTTGCTGGTTATCTGTCCATTTATTTAAAGTAGTTAGGCACTTCAGAAGTTATGAACTTCTTATGTAATGAACAATTGACTTTAATTTGCACCACTTCTTAAAAATATTGCAGATAGGCAAACGACAGGTATCTGCTGTAACCTTGATAAAGGAAGCAAAGGTGAGTGTCTATCATAAATGTTATTCAAGTAAACTTTAGAATAAGTGATATACATTCAATGACATTTGGCACAGATCTTGCATTTTAGAAAAGCATCAGTAACTGGTTTACTATTTTTATTCCTATTTCCACATGGGTCTCCTGACGAAACCAGCCAGAATGAATGGTGACCTCAATAGTGTTTTGAAGTCAGTAATTTTTATGGATATTTTTAAAGTTAAGTCACTGATGAGTTGGTTCTCAGAGCTGGGATCAGACATGTGAACTGATTTCTTTGCTGCCTTATTCTACCGAAGTCAACAAAATTATGTAATGAAGATGTAATCAGGGCAGTGACCTTCTTGCCTTCCTTTAAGTGGGAGCCTGGGGATTAAAAAGTGTTTCTTTCATTTATGAAGTAAAAATGTTAAAATTATATTTGAAAAATAAACCCTGATTTTGGTGGCAGTTCTTCTGGCCTAGGGATACCAGACCTGGTGGAACAATGTGTCTTTAAGTCCAAGTTATTTCAGAAATGTGCTTCCGTATTCAAACTATTTAGAAAGAAACCCTTCACAGCTATTTCATATTCAGTATAAATCCTTCCCTGGAGGTCTGCAGCGAGCTCACGATTATAATTGTAAATTTCCGAATGGGAAGTTTTACATTCTAAAGATATACATTGTATTTAGGGAGAGAGATCCAGAAGTCAAGATTTAATTGTTTACCTTAAGAGGCATGGGATGAAAATACCAAACAGCAACCACAACAAAATACCCTCTATTAGGAAAACTCAAGACCAGAGAAAGCAAACAAACAAACCTACATAAATGTAACTGGCTCCTAAAAACGTACTTTGTTTTAAAATGTAAATGAAATGTGCTTAGTTTCACTGTTCAATACTGCTGTGTAAATTTGCATATTATCTTCTTCTCCCTTTTCAGTATCCTCGACCAACAGCTGTGACTTGTCAAAACTTGCCAGCACAAGGGAAAAAGAAAATGAAGGGGCATATTGGAAACTGTGTCAGCTTATCTATTGCTTTCAGTAAAATGTAATTGCTGAAGATGCCATTAAGAGGTGTCTGAAAAAATGTGTTAAGGCTGCTTAAATTGTTTCTTTTTTTTTTTCTCTTCTCTGCCTTTAATAGCAGTGGTGTGATACCTAGGAAGGGCAGAAGCAAGAGAACAGAACATCTTGTGTGCTGTTCTCACAAGTTGCTTCCCTGTGACGAAGGGCTGCTGAAGCTGGTATCTTTGCAGCAAATTTGACAGAGTCCTTCATCACGGGTGTTTTGCAGTGCCCTTTATATTCCTTCGTGCACTCTGAACCCCTTCATCAGCCCCACTCCTTTCTGACCCTCGCTTTCACTCCTGAGGTGTCATATATTGTGCAGCAAAGAGCTCGAGGTTTCAGTGTTACCGTGCAGGGAGGTGAAGGGATGCTGTATGTGCAAGAAACCCCCTGTAAGGTGAACCTCCAAGGATTGTCCTTTGTGCCAGTGAGAGGGATCAGGCCTGTGTCATTGCTATGGAGATTATACTATAAAAAGAGGCCACGTCTGGCTGGAGAAGTGACGTGTCAGAGAAGATGGGCTGAATTCTGAACCTCAGCTTGCTGATAAAGCTCCAGCACTTTGGCATTGCTCTGACTGTTAGGTGGGAAATGAAGGTGGCCATTCAGAGACTGCAGTGTTACTGTGAGCCGTGGAGGACTTCAGTTTCTCACAGATTCCTTGTCTGGCCCTAGAGGTGAGTCTCTACTCATGAGTATACCCTGTAATATTGGGATTTTGGTGCATTACTATCATGCAGTGTTGCAGTGAAGGTAATAGATGAGACACTCTGAGAGCTCAGATTGTTCACTGAGTAGATTATACAGAGATGGAAACATGTTTTTTTTTATCACTGTGGCTTTGCAATTCAAATGAAAAGGGTCCTTAACATCTGGCAGGATTCAGATACAAGTGGGAATGCTCTAGTGGCAGAAACTGAGTTTGTTGCTTTCAAGGGAAGGGAAAGGGAAAGGGAAAGGGAAAGGGAAAGGGAAAGGGAAAGGGAAAGGGAAAGGGAAAAGGATGATGTAAGGAGTGATAGAAATCTGTTTTGCCCTGCAGATGACAACTCTGAAGTTGAAGTCAGGATGTCAGTGGTTAAGAATAAAGTCTCTGGGCTGCTGTGGGGTGATTTATGGAATGTGAGGTTATCAGATTGCAGTCCAGAAATGGACTGAGCTGCACTCCATTATCTGTGCTTTTCTGATGAACAGATCAGGATTCTTTCTGTTTCCTGGCTGGCCTCATTAGGTTTCTATAATTATCATTTTATTGATAAAGTGCCTGCCCTTGGTGAGACTCGGGGGATGCTGCACAATTAAAGTAACAGATTATGTGAATGTAGGATAATATACTAACAGTTAGAACAAAACTTGTCTTAACAGAAAAAAAAGAGTTAGTAGCTGGGATTCTTCTATAATGCTAGAACTGAAGAGGGAGTACATTCCTGGCAGTGACAAGCTCATCCATTCAACAGGCATATATGGGATGATGATGAGTTGTCAACCAACCGAAGTATTAATGTCTGTGTCTCCTGTCTGTCTCCATGGTTTTGTGACAAACGCATACAACTGATTTTCTAAATTCTAAATAACTTCTAGCTAATTTCTAGCTCTTGAGTTATATTCCTTAAATTAGGGGAAATTAGTCTAGATCATCAAGATATGATATTCAGTTAAAAAATCCAAAATTCCAAGTTAGATACTCTTTCGAATAGGAATGAAGCAATATAGGACAAAGATGGAGATCCACAGAGCAATTTAGGCACACAATGGTTTATCTGCCAAAGAGAACTGGGAGACTGAAGAGGATTGATGGCAAGCCTTCACCAAAGGGACCTAGGCATTGTGGCACTCAGTGATGCAAAGTGTGAGATGAAGGTGCCAAGGTTGACAGGAATTCATAATGACGGGTTAAGTGTGTGTGCTCCCCATGCAGAGAGAAGAGCTCAGGCTTGTGTTTTGCAATTCATACCAGCCCAAAAAATCATCAGTTCACCAAAAGGAGAAATTCCAAAGACATCCGTCCTCAGTGTGAGTGTGTCTACCTCTAGGAAATCACATCTAGGTTTGCCTTTCAGAGGGCAGACCTTTGTGCCGTACTTAGGAGTGGTTGCCATTCTCCAAATTACTTCTGTACTATTTATCCAGTTATTATCTAATTAAACAACACCTAGTTCTTTTCCCTCGTAGCTGAATGGCCTAAGCAATATGCTGTAAGTTCTTGATTCATTCTATTTGCTTTCCTTTTTAGCTCCCAGTTCTTGCCTTTTGGCATATCTGGGTAACAGCTTTACCAAGACAGAAGGAAAGCACTTCAAGCAGACTGGCTAGTTACTGGGAAATGGCAGCGGTGGGCTCAGGGAGGACCTACAGATGAGATTTTATGTGTGTCTTTACCATATCATGCAAAGGAGAGGTATCTCTCCTCTTCTTTAGAGCTGGCTAAGAAAATTCGGCATAGTAATAATTAATCTAGCAAATGAAGTGTCTTTAGGGATGGGGCTCAAGGGGTCTGTTTCTGTTTTTCTGTTTCTAAGCAGTCTGAAGTAAAAGTGCTAAACCAGCTTCTTGGCAAGATAAAGACACTCAGTAGCATCATTTATGTGCCTGCACTTGTTAAACAAAGTTTCCCTGAAGGTGACTCAGACTCCTGAATGCCGTGTGTTTAGGATCCCAGTCATCCTCCACAAAGTGACTATAGGGTCAATAACTGGAAGGTTACGGCAGACTGGAAAGGGCCTTCAGGTAGCCCAGACAAGAAGGAAGTAAGAGATTCTCATTCATTTTGATGTTGATTGGGTGCATGTAATTATGCTAAATCTTTTTGCTTCTGTGAGATTACTCGCACTGTGTAAAATAAATATTTATTTAGCACTTTCACCTTGTGGGCAACGCTATCATTCTTCTTTTAATTACTGTACGGTTTTTAATAATGATGGGTAGCATGTGTCACGCTGCTTCCATATTCAAAGCACTTTATAAATGTGAAAGGTGGTTATCTGTCACTTACTTTCTATAATAAAACGATATTAGATAAAATACTGGGAACTGTTCTCTGCAATTTCTTAAGATTGAAATAATGTTTATATAAATAATAATAAAAAAAAGACTTCCTAGATGTGTGTCTGAAAGCAGGTAACTGAATCCTTGGTTTATACTGGAAATGAAAATGAGTTCAGTAGGGAACAAACCTTAGTTTCAGAGTATATAGATGTTCAAAATTGCAGTCAGTGTCTAAGCTACCATTACAGTCCGTACGAATCTAGCCAACTCAGACAGCAGAATCTCAATCCAACCAGCCACATGCAAATGCTTGTTTTGGAATAAGCTGCATTTCTGTCCAGCCACTTCAGCCCCCTGGTTCCCAGCATTGCTACATGCTCTGCCAACAGCCAAGGTACCTGGGGTTAGGAAGCTCAGGAGAGGATAGGCTGTGAACATGGCAAAAAAGAAATCCCAACTGCCTTTCCTACCCTTTATAAAACTCTTCTGTGTGTAGGCTCCAAGTCTTTGACAGATGACAAAGGCATTGCAACTCAGTCCCACAAGTCATGGCAACAAGTGGTAATCCAAGCGAACAATTTCTTGTTCCTACAGAAGCGTGGTTTGCATTTACCTTAGATGGACAAACAGCTCATGGCAGACAGATATGTTGGAACATAAATGATTTGCTGCAAGTACTGTAAAACTTTTCTCTGGTAACTGGAATGGGCTTCAAATTTTCACTCAGTTACTGACTTCAGGATATCTTCATATATTTATATATCTATCTAAATATAGATATAAATATATACACATATATGTATAACTATATATACGTATACATATGCAGTATGTATAAAATTATGTAATCTCCATTACGTCTAAGTAGTCGCTCAGGAATTTAGGAATGAATTTATAATCTGCTGCTGCTTTTCAAAGTACCATTTGCAATGTAATGGAGTTAGAGAGAGGGCACTAACTGTGATCTCAAGATCCCAAATTCAACCTCTCCCCATTAAAAAGTACTGGTAGAAGAGGAAGCTATTCTGAAAATGGTACAAACCCACTGTGTTTTGTACCATTCTCTAATGACTCATGAGCAATGGCTTGTTCAGCCCTTGACTTACTCCTGTCTTGAAGAATAATTTCAGAAAACTACTAGTATTAAACACCAGGGTTGCTACCCTCCAGAGAGAATAGTAGAATCTATGTGACATGCCTTTCCATCATTAGTATGCATGCAATAGAAAATCTGATATTTCCTCAGATTTGCTGTTTTAAAGTCTTTTAAATGTCTACTGCTATTTCAGATATTTTTGTGCTCTATGGAGATCAATGGTCACCAGTGTTACAAGTCCTTACTACAAACACAGGTGCACACACAAATACAAACACACATGCACAGACGTATTCTCTTTACATATATATATATATGTCTATGTGACATATATGTATATATTGTACACCCAAATATAGAAATTTATATTCAAATCTGTTGGATTTGTTTGTTTGGTTTGGTTGTTTTTTTTTTTTTCCAAATTAAATTCTGTTTTTAAAGTCAATGTACAGAACTTATATCTCAGTCCTTACATTGGAATTGGCTAACGAGTCACAAAACAAATTTTTGGGAAGCTTTTTTAGGCTAGGATCATTCTGCTGTCCAATACCTGTGGCCAGAAAGGAAAGATGATAGGCAGTGAACACACCAGATGGCAAAGGCAGTTACAGTGGGAAGAGGCTTGGTGCTTTGCCCACTGTGTGCACTAGACAGTGCAGCAAGCCAGTAAAGTAATGGTGTGGAAAAAATTAAAAGGTTACAGATAAAACTTCAACAGAAAGGTGATCTTTCTACAGAACAGAAGGCAAGAAAATATTCAAGGAAAAGGGGGGGAATCACAAATGAAAAGCTGGGGGGTTTTTAAGATGCCAAGTCCATGTGTAAAACAGCCATGTGTGAGGGAGCTCTGTGGCTAAGGGGGCTGCTAAGTGTGATGGACCCTGTCGCATTAAGAGCATAAGTCTGACGTGTGGCTGAGGGAGGCCCTCATGTTGCATCACAAGGTTCAGAAAAGACCCCCTTGCTTTCTAAAGTCCTCAGAGAGGAGTCTAGGTGCAGCTAGGTCCAGTCTTAGTCCCAGGCTTGGTCAATGGTTTATGTCTAAAGGATTATGTGTGTAGCCACTTATCAGAATCAACGTTTGCATGTCAGAGCCACCTAAAGCACTTTCACTGAGACAGTTTTTGCAAAGTTGAAAAAAATAGTTAATTTATTAAGACAGAAGATATAAAAAGTTCAGGATTTTCATTGAGAAATACACTTACTGCAGTAGCGCTAATATATGATGATGGTGCTAGCAAAATGCTATCCCGGGTATTCTTCACCAAAAGGTGAAGACACAATGCTTACCAAGAAGGCGTCCCCATCTTGGGTGGAAGAGAAGGAGCACAGCCCATTGACTGCCTCTTCTAGGTCTTCAATTTCTTCTCTCCCCCCAGAGATATTTTCCTCAATATCCTTTATATCCTAACCTTATCTGTTCCCCTCCCTGGGGTGACATTTAACATGATTCGGGTGGCCAGTTGACTATTATAATTATATATGTTTAGCATGTTCTTCATTAGGCTCATTATCATATTCAGGGGTGTTAACTTTAATATTTATTTCACAGATAGTTGAGCAGAAGGCCTCCCTCCAGGCACTGTGACCTCCAAGATTCTGTGTTGAAACCATTTATCTGCTTATATCATCTTTAGCCAAAACAGGACCACCCTGCCACTGGAAGGGTTCCTCCTTTGACTGCTTCTCATGCCAACCTTCTTGATGTCCTCCCACAAGGTTTGCACAAGAAATAAGCAGACACAAGCATTTTTAACCTCTTATGTTCAATTCTCACAGGCCTCCAGAAAAAAATATCAACAAGAAAAAGGAAATCCTAACAGAATCTCTTTCCTTCCTTGTCCTTGTCCTTGTCCTTGTCCTTGTCCTTCTCCTTCTCCTTCTCCTTCTCCTTCTTTCTCCTTCTCCTTCCTTGTCCCTTGTCCTTCCCCTTGTCCCTTCCCCTTGTCTCTTCCCCTTTGCCTTCCTTTGCCTTCCCTTCCTTTGCCTTCCCTTCCCTTCCCTTCCCTTCCCTTCCCTTCCCTTCCCTTCCCTTCCCTTCCCGTTAATAGAAATGGGGGGAAAAAAGAACCCAACAAAAAGGAGCAACCTAGGATAACATAGTAGATATCAATGGCCAAACATAATCTTAATTTTATCCCTATTTTATATGTACACATATATGAGGCAGATACATCAGAAATTAATGGGTTAGATAAGGTCAGGGAAAAAATCTACAGGCAAATGTAATCAACATCGCCCACTTTCAGTGGAAGAGTTGTGATTTACAGATGCTGAAGGCCTGGCCTATAATCTGCAGGTAATGTGGTTTTCAGGGCTACACTCATTTTTTTTTTTTTTTCAGCCTTCCCTACCTACAGAGGAGTTGGCAATTGGCCTCTAGTTCTGTGAATTAGTCTCCAAAGACTCATTTGAGCATCATGCACAGTAGTCCTTAACTGAGACTTTCCGTTGTGCCGGAGCTGAAGTTGCAACCCTTAGCATTGTTTACATGGTACCGCTGCTGTTGTTTTGTCTTGGAATTGCAAATTTCCTAGTTACGGGAATCAGCAAGCGAGAACCATCTCTCTTGTGGGCAAACCTTAACACATCAACAGTGGAAGAAAATGTCACTGCTGGCACACTGGAGAAATGCCAAGGTAAACTACTAGCCGACAAGTGGAAAATTTCACTCTGTAAACATTTGGCCTGGAACTTCATCAGCCAAAATCAGTGAATATTAGAATCAATAAATGCCCAACTATCTATGAGAGTCTCTAAGCAT